>NC_139549.1:23288595-23391095 GCF_965153285.1 Podarcis tiliguerta
GCTCCTCAGCCGTCCTTCTCCCTTCCCATTCGGGCTGCTGCTGCTCTTCCTCGGCCGCCTCTCTTCCTCCTCCTCCTCCTCCTCCTTACCCAGCGGCGGTGGCAGCGGCCGGCCATGGCGGGGGTCCCTCCTCCCCACCCCCCAACGGGGCGCGGCGGCGGCGGCTCGGAGGGGGGTGGTCGCTCGGCTTCCCCTCGGCGTCGTCGTCGCTGCTGCTTCTGCCGCCGCCTTCCCCTCGGCTCTGCGGCTCGGCGCCTCCGCCTCCCTCCTCACAACCACAACAACATGGCGGCCGGGGCCACACACCGAAGGGCGGGCGGGGGAAGGAGGAGGAGGAGCCCGGTGGGGGAAGCGATGGAGGGCGGGAAGGAGAGCGAGAGAGGGCGGCCTCCTGGCTCGACGCTCCTCCTGAGGGGGAAACAGTGGGAGGCGGGTCGGGGGCGCGTCTCGTCGTCTTCTTCTCTTTCCAAGGCAGGTGGTGGTGGTGGTGGCGGCGGCGGCGGCGTTGCTTCTCTTACTTCCCGGCTCGGGACTGAAGGGAGCTGGCCGCTATCGCCTCTCCACGCGGACTAAAATGAAATTAAAATAAATAGTTCCTTTTTCCTTCTCGCGTCCCAACGCCTTGAGAGGAAGGCTCCTTTCGCAGCGACACCGAGGGAAGCGTTCATTATGAGGCGAATTCCGACAAAAGAAAACCAATCAGCAACAAGAATTTTGTAGTGCCTTTAAGAATATGTGTGTGTATTATTATTATTATTATTATTAATTTATTATATATATATATATATATATATATATATATAAAATTTTCTCTTTTGCAATTTAAAGTACTCATTCTTACATGCTTAAGATATCAATGAGTTCCCTTCTCTTTCCATGGTTCATTTTACATATCATAAAACCCTGCATATTTTACAGAAACTATACCATTCAGTATTCCATTAATACATCCATCATAACTTATTTACACTGTTGAATTTATCTTAATGCTGCCAGCATTTTCCACCGTACAGTTATTTCCCATATATTCAAGAAAATTTTTCTTTTTTATATATTATCATTATTACTAAATTTGTTGCCCGCCCTTCACCAGCAAGTTTAAAATTCAGAATTAAAAACAGTTAAGACATATCAAACAGTTAAAACATAATTAAAAGCATAATTTGATGACATACAAGAATAAAGGAAAAAATACAATTAAAATTAAACCTGCACACACAAAAAATATGAAGTGTCAGTTATTTCACAACCTGGAAAAAAATTACTATTTTTGTTGGGTGAGGGTTTTCTTTGAAGATGTATTTGTAAAGGTTAGAACATTTTCCTCAAGGCCTTACGATATTCTCACTTGAAACCGAAAAGCTGGAACAAAAGGAAGGGCATAACGCTTACTGTATTTTCTAACAGAGGGCAGAAATTGGGTAAAGAGGAACCCAAGTCAACACAGTTGCCTTGTATTAAAGACCAGGGGTATTTCTAGTTGCACCAGAGAGGTATGGCACGCTGTATGGCGGTTCCCATTTTTGTGCTACAATAGTTATCACAGTCTAGAATAAAAGTCTGGGGAATACCTTGTTGGAGCATTATCGATTTCACTTCCCAACTATCAAAAACAGAAGTGTGGTGGGGGGATTAGGGGAAATACGCAGCAGTGCTGAAAATCCAGAACTTTCGCAAGTATCTTTACGATCTGTTTTTGTTTAAAGGGAAATGGCTATAAAATAGTCAGGACCAAATGTATTGCTGCAACAGGTACAAAGAATGGACCTTTGCTGGTGATCACCAACTTTGGGCTTTATTTCTCCTCCCCTGCATGAATGATAGCACTTCAGAATGTGCTGGGTAATTAAAGATGAGGAAAAATAAAAGCCAGTGACATATGCACTTGTGCAGGACCAGCCCTACAATTAGGCAAAGTGTAACAATTGTTTCAAGTGAAAGATGCAGTTGGGTGAGGAGTGCCGGCAAGATGTTAGGAGGGCATACCTTGAACAGGTCCGCGGTCAGACTTTGCATGGCATGCAAGACTTAACAAAAATTCCAAATGTATATTAATTTGCATATAATGAAGAATAACGACTAGAAGTGGCTGTAAAGATTATAATGATATTGGCCTTCATACATCAGACACAGATGATTGCATTCCCAGGATTTTATCTTCAGTAATGTAAGTTGGGGTCCTATCAGGAGGGGAAATGAGAATCAGATCATACAATTGGTTCTAATGCCATACATGTAAGAAAACAAAACTGATATTTAAATACTTGATTCAAAAAAATGCAGTTGGGCCACCCTAACAAAATGACATTTCAGTTCTCCAGACCTTTAAACCTGAGAAACCTCACTTCCTGCAATCAAAGGAGTACATTCCTTGAGCAAAGAGATTTTATCACCAACACAGAATTGTAACGAAATCCTTTGTCCTACCTTGCTGGAAGAAACAAAGATGAATGTGTCAAAGGCATTCCAAGATGCCAGAACAAACTTGCAAAAGTTGGATTTAGATGGCTGATTCAGACTAGAGCAGTTCCGTAAACTGGTTCCACTCCAATTCTAGAACTGCAGGAATACGACACCGGTGCAAGGAAGAATCTGTGTCAGTGGTAGATTACAGACAATGGCTGCTATTCTTTGCACATGTTCCCAAGTCCTTCTCTTTTTAAAAAGGGGCACTGTCCTTGGAAGTTCCATCTGAAAAGAAGCAGGAAATGCCACCTTCACTGTAATCTGTACAGCAGAATATGTCCTAAGCTTTGGATGTCTTTCACAAGCGCTGGAAAATGAAGATCAAGCCATATTTATCAGCTTCTTGAAGAATGGCTGGCACTCAATATTTGCTCTGCATGCAAAACACCCCAGATTTGATACCTGGTGTCTCCAGATAGGCCTGGGAAACACTCCCATTTGAATCCCATGAGAGCTGCTGCCTGTCAGTGTTTGGCAGTACTGGCTTAGATGGATCAGTCGCCTACTATAAGGCAGCTTCCTATGTTCCTATGAGCCCAAGTTTGTTTTTGGAACATTGGTTCAGAGAAGTACCATAAAACAAACAGTAAAACAAACAGAATAATGAAATAATCTGTTTTGACAGGGTGAACAATATTCAAAAAGGAGTGCCTTAAAAGAGAAAAGCAACAGGAAGGAAAGCATGAGTCGAATCCGTTTGCGCAAGGTGACTCGAGGATTGCAAGAATAACATTTTTCTAAACATGCAACGCACATAGGGAAGTGACAAGATCCACCACCGCTACACATCTAAGGAGTTCCAGGCTCAGAGACAGTATGTCGTGAATGACGGAGAGGCATTGTTCTCATGCCCTGCTCATAGGCTTCCCAGATGCATCTGGGAATATAGGACAAGATAAGTCAGGTGTAGGGAACCTTCTTTAACCCAAGGTACACATTCCCTCATAGGCAACCTTCTAGGGGCTGTATACTTCATATTTGATTTCTTAGAATGTACATATAGTTTGACTGTTAAAAGAAAACACCTCTGAGCAGTTTACAGAAATAATAAAGCAATAAAATTATTGGTTAGAAAAAGTTAAAAATGACTATTTCAAAACCTCAACAAATAATTAAAATCAACAATCAGCTAAAAAACCCCAGATTAAACAAATGTCAACATTCTACATGTCTGGACAGGTCTGCCTAAACAAAAATGTTTTTACTAGGCACTTAAAAGAATACAGTGACAGCAGCTGCCATATCATTGGTGGGTGTGGCCAGGCACTCACAGCTCTCCATCCTTCATCCAAGCAAGCAAGCAGGAGTTATTATTTCAGTTCTGGGACACATTCAGGCTAGGTAAAACCCACAGAGGGGACACAAAGTAGTGATGGGGGAGAAATTCAATTCAGTTTGCATCAAAAGGTGAACCTACCTAATTTGCACTTTCTGAAACAAGACTGGAATGGAAACACAGCCATTCTTCACAAATCTGTACTATGCATTTTGCAGTGAGGTCTACAAAAACGCACATGCTGAGGTAAAGTATGCATAAAAATGTATATGTTAGTAAAAATAACATTTCAAAACACATTATTTTAGGGGAAATTACTTTCCACGAATGTGTATATTAGGCGAAAGTACAAACTGTAATGAGATATTCGTACTATGGTGCTGGTGAATTTTAAGGATGGTGATCATGATGACAAACAAACTGGTGTGGAATTGTGAGGAACTGAACATAAGACTGGAAAAAGGAGAAACTTAGAAAAACAGAAATTGACATATTAATCCATCAAGGTGACATTCCAGCCAGGTAAAACTAACAGAGACTGTACAGAGCAGAGCCAGTGAGGAGCATTGCGGGCTGGGGGGAGTTGCATTTGACCTGAGGTTTGCCACCTCTAATTTATATCCTAGATTTCTAACCTTACTTATTCCTGTGCTTTGGGTTCTCTGACCTACTTGTGAGAAGAAAATACAAACAGCAACACCACAACAACCCACCACCACAACCTTCAGTCTGCAAGCGCCCTTTTGTATTCTGCTGGAAAAAAATAAATAAAAGTGTGAAGAATCAACAGTAGCCTTCTTTCCATGCAAGAAGGAAGTTCATTTGGCCGCAGCTGAGAGTAGCAGGAGCTGGTGGAAAAGAACTTTGAACAGAGAATCTTTCTAAACACACAGAAAAGCAGTTTTTAAGATTGTAAATGGTGAGGCTGTCAGCTGGGAACTTGCTTGACATTGAAAGAACCCAGAAACTTCGGAAAACGTTGTTTTTTTTCTCTTTCTCAATCTCAATTTTTTGCAGTTTGCATGAGACATGAACAAATAAATTAAAAGCCAACCTCAAACCGTCTATCTCCTGGGAAGACTCTGGCATCTTTTCCTGCACGCTGCATTCTTTGAAAGGGAGAATGCTGCCTTGTGCCTTATCACTGGCTGAGCCAAAAAAGGTTCTCTTGGTGCTCAAACAGAGCCAAGACAATTAGCGACATATATCTGTCAAACCTCCAGGCAATGTCAAGGCACTCATCCCAGGCTTTGACTGGATAGGACACTCTGGACCATTCAGTAGTTGTGCATTCAGCGCTCAACAGCTTCCAAGCAGCAAATCAGCCCCTGAGACGGGTCTTCTTCTTATGTAAGTCAAACTCCATTTCCTACAGTTCCTTTGTTTAGAAAGCATTAGGATCTCGTCCAGATTTTGCTCCTGCCAAAATATGAGGTCCTTGTGAGCTATTTTTCAGGACCAGTTTAGCTGTGTGATGTTTGTGTGTGTTTCTTTAGCCCACGGATGGGGAAACTTGTGGCCCTCCAGATGTTGTTGGACTACAACTCCCATCAGCTTCAACCAGCATGGACAATGGCCTGGGAAGACCGGAGCTGTAATACAACACTGGAGGACCACAGGTTCACTAACCCTGCTTTAGCCCTTGTACAGCTATTAAGGAAGGAACGAAGAAAATGCATAGAGGGACCCTGGAACTGCATCAGGAGGGCTGCGGCATGGAAGGGGCTTTAGCCCTGTATCCTTACATGGTCTCAATGAAAATATTGGGTGGGGGCAGTTCATGCCAGCTATTTGTAATGGGAGGAGAGCTTCCATCAGTACAAATGGGAGAGTTTCTTCCAATACAAATAGCAAGAGGGGACCCTGCTTCCACGTAATCCAGATCAGGACCACAGTGGTGTTGAGGGGAAGGGTGATGGAGCCCTTACTTCAACAAAGGTCATGGATCAGATTACCCCCCCCCCCACCTCCCTGACTGCTATTTACTTTTTTAAAAGCCAAGTGTGTGAATGAAATAATGCCTATTTTGTCCCTCAATGTTCAACTGAAAGCAGCAGCCCTTGGTCTTCTCTAAAAACCCATTGGGGCCCCCCAAAGTGCATCGGCCCCTAGGAGTCAGCACCTATGTTAGCAGACACCTGTTCCCTTCATGGAGCTACAATTCTCAGAGTGGTTTAATGATCAATCCTTCTTCCCAGGGAACTCTGGAACTGAAGCTCTGTGCAGGGCATAAGGGTTTCTTAACACCTCTCAGCACCTTTAACAGACTGCAGTTCCCATGATTCCTTGGCGGAAGCTGTGCCTGTTGAAAGTGGTATGATACTGCTTTAAATGCATAGTGCCGATGAAGAACTAAAGTTCCTCGAGGGCAAGACTGAGACTAAGGGCTCATCCAGACTTTTTATTCTGCGTTTCTAGGCATAGGTCCAGGCTTTAAAGCTCTGTGTGCAAGCAGAGTTTTTTGTCCTGGCACTTTCCCTGGGGAAATCTGCTTTTTACTACTGAATTAGAGCAAACGGCAATCACGTTTTCAGCGGTAATACAGAGGTTTCCCCAGGGAAAGTGTTGGGACAAGAAAACACCTGTTTGGACATAGACCTGGGCATGGATAGCAGGGCCGTCTTTACCTGGGGGTGCAAGGGGTGTAGGGCACCTGGGCGCCGAATTCTGGGGGCTGCCAGGTGCCAGCTGCTGAAGCTGCCCTAGCTCTTAACTATCTACCTGTAATGAAATAATAATTTTGATCAAGCTAGAAAAACAAAATACATATATACCTAGGTATTACCGAAATGTATACCTACTGTTTCACTAAAGGACTTTCGACTTTATGTGCTCATTTACCAAAGACATGCCACACCAGTGGCAGTGCTTGTCATTCAGAACGGCGACGCTTGTGAGACTTGGGGGCACTGGGCAGACCTTTGCACCCTGATGGTGCATATGCTAAATACTCCCTGGATGGAGAGCATGCTGCAAAAGGAAGTCTGGATGAGCCCTAAGGAGGAGGAAACTGACAGTGCTACTCCCTGGACCGGTTGTAAGTAAGAAAGCAGGCAGATGGTGGACGAGCCCTGTGTCTGCCACATTGAGTCAGCATGGTAAGATGGATGAAGGAATACTGAATGTTGACAAGGGATATCAGGGTGCCAAATCCTCCTCAGTTATTTATAAGTGATGGGAACGGTAGTCTGAAATATCAGGAGGTCATCAGATTGGGGAAGGCTGCACTATAGCAGGTACATGTTGTGATCTGCTATTCATAGGAATAAAGAGCAGCAAAAAATATTGTTATGTCCAAGTTTTTGTCATTCCTTAGATCCTAGCCTTTGACCTGCATATTGTTGTCAACAAGTTTCAGAAGCACCCCAGTTCAAAACAATACCATTAAAAATTTGCATATAGTCCTACAACATTTCTGCATTATTGTAGCTAGAAAGCACATTTTACTTTACTGTAGTTATATAAAAAAGAAAGGAAAAATGTAATGCCAAGCCTCAGGTTTCAGCTATCAAAAACTGGCTCTGACTTTACAACCTTCCCCATATTTGTAATTTTTTGCATAATTTACTCAACCTCAGATATGATAAGCTTCGTCAATGGCAAGCGTTGTTAATAAAACCTGATTGTAAGTTTCCTAAAGACTGCCCTGTATTAGGCAACTTACAACTTAGATAAACAAATAACAACAGCAGCCCAGTTGTAAATGGATTGGGCCTCATTTTGCACCTGGGTATAGGATGTCTGCCAAAGGAAATTAAACATAAGTCATCCATGGTTCCTTTAAAAATAAATAATTTAGAAGATGCAAAAAAGAGAGCATTAAGTCTACAGCATTCTAAACAGCTTTCCAAGCCCCTTGAAGTACAAGGCAAACAAACTCTACCCACTGCGGTCTCCTTCCGGAGAGGAGAGAGGCTGGCATGTTAATAAGTAGATACTGAATAATGGTGAATTACAAACGAGAATAATACAGTCTGTCTCCTCTAGTGTATTAACACATTTACTCCCTCTAATAGCAAGCTCAAGTGATGAGTGCCAACGGGGCTGGAGCTAAAATGGGGTCAGAGAGAAATTAGAGGAAAGTGTCGGCATGTGTGAGTGAGGGAAACACTGAGATTGGCGGGCGTGCACCAAACATATTTTAAAACTCCAGAAACCTAAGGAGCAACCCCCTCCTGAAAACAAGCCAAAGAAAACTGAGCATGCTCACTGTCCAGGGAATGTTGAGTGTCAGCAGAACATTGAGGAAGAGCCATCGTTCAGTAGTAGAGCATCTTACATTCAGAAGGTCCTAGGTCTGATCCCATCAGCCCCAGCCAATATGACCAGTGGACAGAGAGGATGGGAATTGCAGCCCAACAACATCTGGAAGGTCACAGTTCCCTATCCCTGCTTTATGGAGTATTATAAAGAGAGAGAGAAAAGGCAGCTCCCAGCTCCCAGGAGCTTACTGCCTAAACTTCCCAAAGTGGGAGACTAGGAGTAGATGAGATAGCAGGATTTGGAGAATGCAGGAATGTCAAGGCTAAGAAGTCGCTGGAGACAAGAACAGGGGTCACCGGGCAGTAGACACAAGTGGGACAAGGAGGCAGAAGTACTTATCAGAGGAAACATAAAAGTAAGGCAGCATTGCATAGTGGTTTGAATTTGGAACTAGGACCTGAAAAGCCGTGGTTGAAAGTCCTACTTGACCAAGAAACTCAATGCATGACCCTTAGGGCGGTCACTGCTTCTTAACCTAACATACCATGCAAGCTTGTTTTGAGGATTAAAATGGGGAGAGGGAGAACCATGCGTGCCGCTGTCTATAATATATGAATACATTTCAAGACAGACCTGAGCCTTACAATGAGGCAGAGTGAGGCAGCTGTCTTAGGCAACAGCTGCTGAAGTGCAAGGAGTGGCCACAGCAGTGCCCCTGTACTCACTACACCATCCTGCTGCCAATCACAGTGGAAGATACTGTTCGTTCACCAGGATTAGAGTAAGATTCCAATTGGCTTATGATGTGCCCTGGGGAGGGTGCCATCAGGCAGCAAAACGTCTTGAGCTGGCCCTGGCCCTGATGCTGGCAAGGGTTATTTGTACAATAACAATACACCAAAATGTAGTAGTGTCGGACTATGACCTGGGAGACCAGGGTTCAAATCCCCACTCAGCCATGTTGAAGCTCACTGGATGACCTTGGACTGGTCCCTACCTCACAGGGGTTGTTGTACCGATAAAATTGGGAAGGGGCGAGGAATTTCCTGTATGTCATCTTGAGCTCCTTGTAGGAAACGTGGGATATAAATGTAAAAATTAAAAACTATAAAAGCCCAGAAAAATACGCAAGTCCTATATGGACATATTTGCCTTTGATTTAATCAAAAGGGGACGCAAGAGAGAGAGAGAGAGAGAGGGAGAGGGAGAGAGAATTCAATATTTCAAGCCACATTTCTGGTTCTGAGGTTCTCCAAAAAGCCCTCTCTTTCCATCACAAGCCTAGATGGTGTACCGGGCCTGCAATCGCCCTGCCTGTCATGGAAACGTTGTATTTTCTGCAACCCTGCTTTTTTATCTGGATTCTGTCATGTTGAGTGACAAAACAAGATATCATGGTGGGATTAATGTGCAATTTAGATAGAGTTAACTAGCAAACACGTACAGTGGTACCTCGGGTTACAGACACTTCAGGTTACAGACTCCACTAACCCAGAAATAGTACCTCGGGTTAAGAACTTTGCTTCAGGATGAGAACAGAAATCGTGCTCCAGCGGCGCGGCGGCAGTGGGCATTAGCTAAAGTGGTACCTCAGGTTAAGAACAGTTTCAGGTTAAGAACGGACCTCCGGAACGAATTAAGTTCTTAACCTGAGGTACCACTGTATTCAGTCTCAAGCACACACTGTCTAGGGTAATCTCCTCAAACAGTGGGAGAGAAATTCAAGAGGTGCAGAATATTTCCCTATGTAAAGATTCTTGATTGTGACGTGCTTAGTGCCTTTTATCTTGTTCTCTGAGAATCAGGTCAGTTCCCTGTCCTTTTATATGACAAGGTGTCATTCCTTTTTTATGTTTTATTTCTGATGCGTTTCATTGGAACATGAGCCCAGTGGTGACACACCTTTGTCATTATTATTCTTAAAGCTTCTCTTTATAACTTTTGGGGCACGGATGAATGCTTTTGTGCTCAAATTTTGCTTGTGGGTTTCACACAGGCATCTGGTTGGCTACTGTGAGAACTGGATTCTAGACTAGATGGGCTATTGGACTGATCCAACAGGTTCTTAGCCAGCACCCACTCTCTTTCTAACACCCCTTCTCTCTCTCTCTCTCTCTCTCTGTGCCACCCCCTATCCTCTCACTCTTCCTTCTCCTCGACACCCCCATTAAATTAGGCCACGGGCCGCGTGTGGCCCATAGGCTACAAACTGCCTGATCCTGCCATAAAGAAATATTGAGAATTGTCGACTGCTGAAGGCCCTGAGCATTCTCAGGGCCTTCACTCCACAGAATGATAGTTCCCCTGGTTCCTTCCCTGTTGTGAGAGAATAACTTTCAAAACAGTTTTAGGTTGCAATCCTAAACAAATTGACTGGGGTGCAAACTCCACTGAACACAGCAGGGGGTTACTTCCGAGTAAACATGCATAGAATCGAACTCTGACAATTTAAGTTTGGGAGCTCAAGGCAGTGTACACTCGCTCTCAATTATAGTGTTGGACTGGGACCTGGGACACCAGGGTTCAAATCCCTACATGGCCACAATGAAACTCACTGGGTGAGCTTGGACCAGCCACTGTCTCTCAGCCTAATCTACCTCACAGGGTTATTCTGAGGATAAAATGGGGAGAGGAAAAACCATGTATCCATGACAGCAAGGGCAAATGTATCAAAAATTCAGAGAACCTTTATCTTAGATAATTTGTATTATTGGTACTCCAAGGTCTAGCAGATAGTCCTACTTGAGAAATTTCCTACAAATTATAGTGGCTTTACTTAAAAAAAAGGCAGGTTTCCACACACACACCCCCGCAACATGGTTTGATTTAATCTCATTTACAAACAAAGAGGCACAAGGTCAGATGGTTCCTACAGTTTATGCTAAAATGCAGTATAAACCATAGTCAGCAAGGTTTCCTACTCTTCAATATTACTCTTCTTTTGTATTAAGGCACATATAATGACAAAACACAGGAGACAGTGTTATCATTTGAACCACCATTTGGTTAGCAGACCGGTAAACTGTTTATATATATACATCCTTACTCCCAAACATATAGAAGTATCTGCTTATTTACATAGGATTCCATTGCAACTGTACCATTTCAATAATGTTGTTATATGCAACTTGTTTTCTCTTCTGTTAAGTTCTTTCTTTCAACAATTCAAAGATATAATTAAAAAATTATTAGAAAGAAAAGAAAAAAGAATGTATGTCATTTTGAGCTCCTTGGAGTTGGATATCACCCAATTCCAGGTAGCACTGTACAAAATATTAAAGCACAATAAAAAAAAATCCCTGTACAGGGCTGCCTTCAGGTTTCTTCTAAAAGTCATAAAGTTATTTATGTGTTTGACATCCGGTGGGAGAGCGTTCCGCAAGGCAGTCTGGTGCCGCCATCGAGAAGGCCCTCTGGCTGAGATGCCAATATTCCTGGTGGCAGAGTATTGTTTCCGGGGCTGGGGAGTAATTATCCCATTTCCAAAACTATGATGGAGTTTTAGTCAGAGCCCCAGATTTCAAAACCATGGAACATCTGAGTAACCAATCTGCTGACAAAAATTAATATAAAAATATAAATAAGTGTGGGCATACTGAAAACTGTTGAATTGAACTTAATTAACTCTGGTTTCAAAGGGTCTACACTTAATCCTGATCCAACCCTTTATCACCCGCAAAAACTGCAAACAGAACCAAAGCTTCTATCCTGCAGAGGAGCGTAATATGACGATTAACAACTGCTACGTTTATTATCTCGGCGGACCTTCCTCCGAACCGGAAGCGCTTCTTCGACCCCGGAAGCACTAGGCCGGCAGGGAAAACCGGGTGGGAGACTATTATTTGAGCCGTGTCGAAAAGAAACGAAAGCGGCCGGGGAAGCTGGAGGGCGTCCGGGCCTCGGGTCAGTGGTTGACTGAGGGGCGCTCTGAGGGAAGGAGGGGAATGAACCGAAGGGGGCGAGGCAGGCGCGCGCGCGAGCCGGAGGAATGGCCGTTATGACGTTACACGGGCGGCGTGGCAGCTGGTGGCGGGGGGGGGGGGGTTGGTGGCCAGTGACGTCGTGGCTCGCGGGGTTCGTTAGTGGGTGGCTGGGCAGCGCGGAGCCCCGAGTTCGAATCCCCACCTCCAGCTATGATGTCGTCACCAGATGACCGTATATTTAAAGTTCACCATTTACATTATTTTAAAGTTATGTTTTGTTAAACCCTTGCCTTCCTTCCTTTCTCCAAGAAGCTCAAGGTAGCGTAATAAATTTATTACTTATACCTAGCCCATCTGGCTGGGTTTCCCCAGCCACTCTGGGCGGCAGCCAACAGAATATTAATACAGTGGTACCTCGGGTTAAGAACTTAATTCGTTCTGGAGGTCTGTTCTTAACCTGAATCTGTTCTTAACCTGAAGCACCACTTTAGCTAATGGGGCCGCTGTGCCGCCGCTACACAATTTCTGTTCTCATCCTGAAGCAAAGTTTTAACCCGAGGTAATATTGCTGGGTTAGCGGAGTCTGTAACCTGAAGCGTATGTAACCCGAGGTACGACTGTAATAAAAATCATAAAAAGGCAATGAAACTTCCCTAAACAATGCTGCCTTCAGATGTCTTCTAAAAGTCAGATAGTTGTTTATTTTCTTAATATCTGATGGGAGGGCATTCCATATGGCAGGCGTCACTACTGAGAAGGCCCTGTGCCTGGTTCCCTGCAACCTCACTTCTCGCAGAGAGGGAACCACCAGAAGGCCCTCGGAGCTGGATCTCCATGGTCAGGCTGAAAGATGGTGGTGGAAATGCTCCTTCAGCAGTCATGTTGGTGCTAGGGTGACTTTGCTTATTTACATTATTTCTTAAAAAATTAGTTGTGTTTTATTAAGGCAATGCTCAAGGCGATGTACCTGGTTCTCCCCCAATCCATCCTCTCAGCAACCCTGTGAGGTAGGTCCAGTTGAGAGGAAGTGGCCAGATTTCCCCCTTCAGCAATTGGGTGACTTCATTTTATACACACACACACATTTACAGTATTAATATTAATATTTATTTACATTTATTATTCTATTTTGTATCCCAGCCTTCCTTGAAGAAGCTCAAAGCAGTGTCCTTGCCTCCCTTCCTCCCTCCACCCCCCATCCTCTCAAAACACCTTGTAAGTTAGGCTGGGCAGCAGTGATGGCTCAATTCCCACCTTCAGCATTGACTTTGTCACTGGGTGACATGACCTTATATATATATATATATATATATATATATGATTATTTTTATATTATTTTAAAAGTATAATTATATTTTATATCCCTGCTTTCCTCCAAAGAGCTCAGGGTAGCATACTTGGATTTCTCTCCCCCCCACTCCATTCCCCATTCCCCATTTTTACCTCAGCAACGCTGTGAGGTAGGTTATGCTGAGAAGTAGGGACTGGCCCAAGGTCACCCAGTCAACTTCCAGGCCAAGTGGGGATTTGAATCCTGGTCTCCCAGGTCCTAGTCCCAACACCCTAACCACCTCACCTCACCCGGCTCCTTTCCAGCTTAACTTCCCACACAAGGTTGTTGTGATATAAAACTGGGAGGAGTACACTGCCTTGAGCTCCTTGAAGGGGGGATATATATGTAAGAAATAAATAAACAAATTATTGAAAGGCGGGTAAGGATACAGTGGTTATCTGCTCAGAGATTTCATCTTCCCTCCTTGCAGGGAAGCAATAAAAAAGAGAGTCATACCGTTTTGGTTCTTACTCTTTTCTCTCCTCTGCTGCATCACAGTGTTGACTCATGTTATGTTTGTTGTCTACTAAGACCCTAGATCCTTTTCACATGTACTACTCACCTCCTCCTGTTGTGTTTTGAAATGACATCAAATCTGCATAGAGTGAAGAGATCAAGTGTGATATATAGACCTGATAATATATACTCACCTGTTCCACCTCTGATTAACAACTCAAGCATCTTAGAAATATCCCATAAGCTCTTATAGTTATCTCCCAACTGCATTCCAGAAAACCCCAATAAAGCTAGTAATAGGAAACAAGCTTGGCTAGATGACAGTATAGGAATGCTGTCGTATACTTAGCCAGACCATTGGTCCATCCATTTCAGTATTGCCTCAACTGACTGGCAGTGGCTCTCCATGATTTCAGACAGGTCTCTCCTAGCTCTACATGGAGATGCTGGGGACCAGACCTGGGACCTTCTGCATGCAAGGCACAAGCTCTAGCCATTTAGCCAGACCACAGAGTATCAGCCTGAGGCAGTGGCTGCTCAGGAGTCCACAAGAGAGCTAGTCAGAAATGTAGCCCACTGTACAGAATAGACTCCAGATCCTGCTGAATTACGACTCCCTTCATTTCTGATGGTTTACTATGCTGGCTGGGATTGACAGGTGTTGGAAGCCAACAACACCTGTCCCCATCTCTGATTCTGTTGCCTTTAGGATATTTGTATTGCTTTGTACGCCTTAAAATTCCCTCACTCTCTGGTGCCTATTCATGAAGCGATGACCAATATCTCTAAATTATGCTTAGCTCTCTGGGCCTCGTGCAGGAAGCCCACAAATACTTTTCCTCCTGAGTTGCACATCAGCTCCTCTGTTTGTGTAAAAAACATAGCAGATGTCTCTAGGTGTGGCTGTTGTACTAGGAGCAACCTGTCTTGCTTGTTGCTGGTTGTGCATTCTTGAAACAGTTCCTGATGCAACCTGTGTCTATGTGCTTATGTTTTAAAGGCAGAGATAACACGGCAGCATGCCAGCACTGCCACTGGATGAGCTCCAGCTTACAGAGAAAGATTCACTGACTGGGAAGATGAAAACTTTACCCGCCCTGGTAAGCGGGGTGCTTTTATTTTTTTTGCAGTTCAGAAGCCTGACCCATTCTCTTCTTATTTTTGTTAATGCATAGAATAAAATTAGCTAAGGGGTGAAAATGCAGTATATGACTCCTTTAACTTGGGGTGGGAACCTCCTGAGCATGTTTGACTCCAGCTTCCATTATCCCCCAGGCAGCATGACCGATAGTCAGGGATGGTAGAAGCTGCACCCCAGCAACATCTAGAGGGCCACATGTTTCCCTCTCTGGGCCTACACTGGCTGGTTGCAGGTTTCTACGCTATTGGTCCTATGCTCCTGAAGGTTTCAGACAGGGCACTTTCTTAGCAATACCTGGAAACTCTGAGGATGAAACCCGGGGCTTTCTGCATGCAAAACAGTTGCTCTACTGTTTTACTGTTCCAAAAAGACAATTGGTCCAAAAGCAAATCAAGTGCAATAACAAAATAGAGAATTCCCTTCCTCTTATTGCCTGGCATTCCTGGTTATAACTGGAAACCTAGTGATCTGGCATCTGTCCACTGAACTGTATGTTTCCTGCACTAAAAACAGAAACTGCCCTAAAAATAGCTGAAATTAGCAAGCTGTGTAAATTATGCAAATATGCAGGATTTGTTTTGTCTAATGCATTCTGTCATTGTTTCTATTTTGCATAATTTATCCTGCTTCTCTTCATTATGGGGAAAAGCCAGTAGCTGTTTAGGGCACCACAGCCCCACTCCTACCCACCAGAAATCTCGTTTGGCCACCTCTCTGGCTTCTGATTTTTTCCTCCCTCTGTTACACCAGGAAGGTTTTCTCAAACTTGTCCCAGCGAGCTCTAGCTGCAAAACCAGTTTCATCAAAAACCACAGTAGGACGCTAAAAAAAAATAAATGGAAAAACTAAAGCAAAACCTAAACCACATGGAGCAAAATAAATGGATATGTGCTTTTCCTGTGAGTAGCACTGAATCCACAATTCCCCCTTCCAGCTCCCTTGAAAAGCTGTCACCTGTGCAGTCACAGTAGAGACTACTCCATTAGGGCAAATAGGGCACTCTAACATGTCTGCCTTCACCTGCCAGCTTTAACACTTACTGCCTGTCAGCTTCTTCCTCCTTAGTCTCAGTGTTGCCCTCATGGAGCTCAGTAGGGAGCAGGAGGATGGAGACAAAACTAGAATTGGTTGGCTCTGCCTCTCGTTGGTTTGGCTCCATCTACTGATTGATCCCATGCCTTCTGCCCTACCAATCCCAATAGACACTGGTCACCCCTGGAATACGGGTTTTCCATTTTCATACTATGTTGTGGCTGTTAGTACAGGATCCTGGCATATTCTCAACACATCCAAAGAGTGCTCTCCGTCCAGCTTCTGCTATTTTAGTTTTGAAAACACACGAGGAAGGTGCCAGCTCTTATCTTAACAGGAGCCAGGCAGCGTCTGTTGTGACTTCTGCAGGATTCTAAAAGTGTCATTTGCAAAACAAGGAGTTCTTCCCAAACCGCCACTCAGCAGGCCTCTTGCGATGAAAGAGAAACGGGAGCAGCCAGCAAGCCAAAGGCAGCAACAAATGAGGGGCTGGATTCCTGCTAAACCACAGGCCAAGTTTCTGACAAATAGGAGAATTATCCCTGGTGTGCCCAGGTTCTTGAGATAGCTCAGAAAGCCAACACCGAGGACTTCTGTTTAGTCTTTGACCTGTTGACATCCCGTGGCATTCCTCCCCCTCTCTGCAGCATCCTGAAAAGAAAACAGAGCGGTCTTTTGTGCTGTATAAGCCCCCACCGAAAGCCAGAGGCGACCGTGCCTTGCTGGAGGAGTTCTGGGAGAGAGCCAAATTTGTTGCAGATGACCTGGAGTGGCTTTTGACTCTGCCTCATGACAAATTCTGGTGCCAGGTATAATTTCTTTTGTAAAGGAAGAAAGAAGCATGTGTAGATGTGTTGGTGGTGACGATGAAAGTATAAGTCTTCCTTCTACATTGGGGTGGCGAACCTTTTTTTCATGCTGGAGGCTGCATTTCCCTTCTGGGCGACCTTCTGGGGGCCATGTGCTAGGGATGGGTGGGGCCAGAGGCAAAAGCGGGTGAGACAAAAGGTATGAATCGTTCCTTTCTGCAGTAGGCTAAGTTCCAGCCACGAAGAAGTCAGGCGTTTCTACACCCCCCGTTGTAGACACATCTCTCGATCCGGGCAAATGAGAGACATTAACTGTGTTCAAGGACACTTATCGGTCAAGTGAAAGCAGTCAAGGAGGGGGCAGGGAAGGGTTGTGTACTAGAGAGAGTCTTAGGGGTTGTATTTCACCCCTAGCCCTCCGGTTCTCCACCCGTCCTCACAACTCTTAAAGCTCTACCCTTTTTTCTTTCACCTGAGCACTCTAGCACCTGCTGTAGAAGCATCAGTAAGGAGCTCGTAGGAGAGGGGTGAGGAGCCTTTGGCCATCCAGGGCCTGTTGGACTCCAACTCCCATCAACCCCAGCATTGCAGGCAGGCAGGGATGATGGGAGTTTTGGTCCAACAGCAATTGAGGGGTGGGCTTCCCCATTTCTGCTGCTAGAAGTAAGGGGGGGAAATGCAGTTTTGATAGTTGAGGCTGAGAGTTATGGGCACACCTTTTGTGGGGTTTTTTTAGGAGGACCTTGAGTCTCTGGTGTTACTGAACACAGAGTAAAAAGATAGTATTCAGGATCATATTTTATTCAAGCTGTGACATTTTATTTACCAGATTCTTTTATTTATTAAATTGTAAGTTATCTTAATGCTTCCTTCAATACCTCAGAAAGGCATAGCTTGAGATTTTGATACGTGAATCAGGCGGCTTAACCAGCCAGTTAAAAGGCAATTAAAATGGCCAGTGGTCCTATTTATGAAGCATGTTTGACTCTGTAAATGAGTATTATAAAATCTGTAAAGGGGGTGAGGCCAGGCCTCTGCATTACACTCAAGATAAATGTGTGGTGTAATGAAACTTTGAAAATGCCCCCCCCCCCCCCCCCCAGTGTCCTGGAATTTTTGCTGCTCTGGCGCAGCCTTCATCTTAAAATGTTTTGCTCACTTGTTGATTCAATGTGCAATAGACTGACATAAGTTCCTGCGGTGATCTGCTGTCCTGCTAGGCGGCCAGATTTCTTTTTCCCATGAGGCCTTTTGTTTCCTTGTGGCAGGTGATATTTGATGAGACGCTCCAGAAATGTCTGGATTCGTACCTGCGCCACGCCCCTCGCAAGTTTGACACAGTGGCGGACTTGCCTCCAGAGGTGAATGACCTCCAGAGACGCCTCCATCGGAACGTTTTCCTAACCTTCCTCCGCATGTCCACTCACAAGGAGTCCAAAGTAAATAATTTCTTTACTCAGCCTGCTTTTGAGATGTGTGTACATGTTTTTGTGTGTGGAAAAATAGCAGGTTTCTGTTTGTCTTTCCTAATGGCTTTCCCTTCATAGCCTCTACCTGGAGTTTCTCATATATATATATATATATATATGTACATGTCATTCCCTAGGCATTAATGAATAGAAGCACAGTTACGCTCCAATATATTCAAATGGTTTTCGGGAAATGTTAATGTATTTGTTTAGGTATATAGCCCATTCTGTCCTGAAGGCCGAGGTGGGAAAGAACATTTTCTTCTTTCCTTTCACCTTCACAAATAACATGTGTGGTGCCTTTTCAGCCAAAGAGGAGCCCAGTTTGAACCTAGGTCCTGATCCAATATTCTGTCAGCTGTTTCCTCTGGGGGCTCCTATGTACATAAATTGTCTTGCCACCAGGGAGGTTCAATTAGTTGGAACCTTCAAAGAGATGTAGTTCCATGGAGGTTGTTTATTTCAGGGGGAAAAAACCTTTATCGTCTCCAGGGTCGCATTTCTTTCTGGGCAACCTTCTGAGGGCCACATGCCAGTGGCAGGCAGGCCCAGAGGCAAAAGCAGGTGGAGCAATTAATGTCAATCTTAACGTTTCATAGTAGGCTGGTTTTGACACACACCCCTCTCTGTCCTGTATCCAGGAGAGCAAGAAGCTTGATCAGAGTTTCAGGACATGGTCCTGCTAGGCAAAAACACTCATGGTACAAAGCAAGGCCACTGAGGGGTGTGGCCTGGGGAGAGGAGGTGTGGCCTGGGGGGACTTCTGAGGGCCAGATAGGGAAGCCTCCATATCTGAGGCTCCCTACCCTTACTTACCTCAACTCTTTTCAAGTTAATTTTCATAGAAGTAACTTCAATATATCCTGTAAGAAAACTGGCTGTTCCTATTGGTTCTCTTTGCAAGAAAACCATTGGCTCCCTCTTTCTTTTCCTTTTTTAGATGGATTGTATCCAGTGCTCATAGTAGACCAACTGAAATTAATGGACGTAAGTGAGCCATGTTGATTGATTTTAGTGGGTGTACTTTGAGTAGGGCTAGCATTGGAAACAAGCCACTGATCTTAACTTTTAAAAGCACGGGTGTCTAACGTGTGGCCATCTAGATGTTGTTGGAATACAACCCCGCATCTCTGACCGTTGGCCATGCTGGCTGGGGATGATGGGAATTGTAGTCCAGCAACATCTGAAATGCCACAGATTAACCACTTCTCACAACAACCAGGTGACCTCAGCAGTGTATTTCTCACATATGACCCTCTTTTTTCGCTAAGGTCATTGGAAGAGCCTCTTTGCTGTGAATCCTTCCACTTTTCTGAAGTTAGATTCAGGACCATGCGCCCCCCCCCCTCCACTGATGGGTTTTTCAACTAGTTTCTGGCAGCCAGGCAAGAGGTATCCCTGGTCTTGTGTTGGGCTTCAGAGGCACCTGAAAAGCTGTAGACCTCCTTCTGAGTGCCTCCAAAGCTCAGCTGAAACTTGCGGATGCCTGGTCAGATTGATGTAGCCAAGGAATACATCCTTCTCAGTAGTGGTAGCAATGCCTTGAAAATAAAACCCTGGGAAATGGTCATAGGTCCTGCCCTGTCACTGTCCTTAGGCATATTATATGGATGTTTGGAGCTACAGAGGGGTGGGTGGCTGCTTGCGTGCGATTTTATCCTGTTTTACAGTGTTTGTGGCTTTAAGATGTCAGTTCTGCTGATTTAGGGAGATGAATTTTAATCCGTGCTCGTTGATCATGGTGCTATGTTTTTGTCATGCTGTGAGCTGCCCTGGAGGTTCTTTGGAGGCATGTGGTATCGTCTAAATTCTGAATGCCTATGCGTACTTAAAAGCTACTCTGTAGAGCCTTTTAGCCCTAAATATACGCTGCTCAAAGGATGCTCTGTAAAGGCAGCAAAATCCAGAGCACTTTTAGAACTCTCCAGGCCAGCCCCTAAATCAAGGGCTTGTGCTCTTCCTGCTGACTATAAAGACTGGCTTGTCCTTTGTCCTCTTAAACTTTTACATCACGGCATGAAGGGCAATTACGCACACATGTGCATCATCCCTCCCCAACCCCCTCAGGGCGCTTGCAGTAGAGAGCCAGCGTGGTGTAGTGGTTAAGAGCGGTGGACTCGTAATCTGGTGAACTGGGTTCACGTCCCCGCTCCTCCACATGCAGCTGCTGGGTGACCTTGGGCACACTTCTCTCTGAAGTCTCTCAGCCTCATTCACCTCACAGAGTGTTTGTTGTGGGGGAGGAAGGGAAAGGAGATTGTTAGCCGCTTTGAGACTCCTTTGGGTAGTGATAAAGCGGGATATCAAATCCAAACTCCTCCTCCTCCTCATATCTGTCATGACGACAAAGGGCGTTTTGCTAGTTATCCATAAGCATCTTTCAATATCTTTCTCTCCCCACCCCTTTTTAGGATCACTTCATCACGCCATCTGTTTTTGGAGAGATCCTTTACAATAACTTCTTGTTTGATATCCCCAAAATCCTGGATCTATGTGTGCTCTTTGGAAAAGGCAACGGTCCTCTGCTCCATAAGATGATTGGTTAGTGAGGGAATGGGGTGTGTGTATGTGAAGTGTTGGGGGGGCGGCACCCTCTAAAAATCAGGATTTAAATCAAATTTGCCACTTTCCTCAGTACAATCGGCTTTACTAATTGTAGGAGTAAAGTGTCTGTTTCTTAATTTACTGTTTAATATTACTTTCACTTTGGTCAAGTCAGGCTCCATTATTTCTTTACTAGGAAACAGAAAACCAGCATTCAGCTGCAATAGTTTTTAAAGTGGGGCTGTTCCAAAATGGCCCATTGCTAAGGGACATTAAAACTTTAAAGCAGGGCTGAGGAACCTTGGACCTGGGGTCCAGATATGGCGCTCCAAGCCTTTCTGTCTGACCCTTGGTATTCACTGGTCCTGCTTTACACCCCCCCCCCCTGTGTTTTTGGCTGGCTGGAGTGTGTCCTTGAACTCTGATAATGCCTCTCCCTTGCCAGGCTGGAAAATAGAGAGGGATGTGCTAAACCATAGTTTGGCTTAATGCAACATCCAAACCAGGCCATTATGAGTTATGTGTAACATGAAGAGGATGCATGGAGATCTCCTAATTAAGTGTGAAGCCTTTTGTGGTGTTGGATATTTTAACCTGCCTGAAACCAGTCTTTTTCTCTTTCCTCCCTTTTTTCCTCCCTCTCCACCCTACCCCTCAGAAAACATCTTTACTCAGCAGCCAAGCTATTTCAGTGATTTGGATGAAACCGTGCCTACAGTCCTTCAGGTTGTACTTCTTCTTGGGCTCATTTGAGAAGCTCTGTTCCCATTTGTAACAGTTGTGGGGAAACAAATGTTGTTGGACTCCAGTTCCCATCAGCCCCCAGCCAGTATATCCAGTGTGACACCCCCCCCCCCGAAAATTGGCCTGAAGGAAATGTGAACTGGAAGCTGAAAAAAAATCCTCCTTGACCCCCCTTTATAAGGAAGGGAGTTCTTTCCTTGGAGAGCAGACCTATAAAGTCCCATGTGGCGTGGACCCAGGTGACTTGAAAAATCCTATATGAACCTGCCCAGGTGCTATGATCCTTAGCTCAGCACCTGCTTTTGGTCCCATCAACACCAGAGGCACGATTGTTGGTGACCGAGAGAGAGCCTTTTCTGTGGCTGCTCTCTTTCCCAAGAGGGGAAAGACTGGCTTCTTCTTTGTTATCCTTCCGCCAGCAGGCCAAAATCTTCCTGTTCAGACAGGCCTTTGATAACTAAGATTCAGTCTATGCTGATCTCTGGACTGCTGTCAGGGCAAACTGGATTTTCATTGCTGGTTCTAAATGTGTTCTGATGTGTTTTAATCATTGTATGCAACTAGTTTGATATAATTACTTGGTATTATATAATGTTTTTAAATGTTGGAAGCTGCCATGAATTCCAGCTTGGGATAAATGTGGGATATAAATACATTGTTGTTATTGTTATATAAATAATTATAATTTTATTTATTTATTTATTTGTAATAACAACTAAACAACTACAACAATAACCTTGGTCAGGTGATAACCATCAATGAAAGGCAAAATGCACCCAGTTGTATTCCGCTTATGGGCCCTTTGTGCCTTCTAGGTACTCAGCAGCATTCTGCATACGTGTGGCTTGCAGTGTGAAGGGGCTTCATCCACACCACAGAAGCTGGAGGAAAGAATCCGATTGACTCCTGGGGATATTCCTCTGCAGGTGAGGTGGGGCAGGTATTTCCTGGGACCAATGTACTTCCTCCAAACCTGGCCTCAGCTTTAATCTTCACCACAGATACTTTCTCTCTCCCCACCCCACCCAACAGATTATGTCTCATTCTGCACATGGTTGCTAGTAACACATTCCCTTCCCTGTCCTGTGACTGGGTGAGGCAGCTTTTCCTCATCACATGAATTTTCCTGTGCTTTGCGATACACTTTTTTCTGTATTGATATTTTATGTGTTCGGTTTTAAAATCTCACTGAACACTTCCTTTCTTTGTATTCTTTGATAAACAGAACCATGGGCATCTGCAATAATTTTTCTAGGGGACAAAGGAAAACACTGATTTGGGGAGATGGGGGGTAAGCAGGCTAGTTTCTCATGAAAAATGAGAATATACTGCCTGTAAATTTGGTTTCGTCTGGTTCTGCAAATGCTAGAAGCTTGTGTGTGTGTGTGTGTGTGTGTGTGTGTTTTTAAATGGCAGCTGGGAATTTGTGGATCAGGGCTGCATAGACACCATATATTTAAAGGACATGACTTCGCCCAAAGAATCTTGAGGAAGAGCTCTGCCCCTCATTTGCTGTCCTGATCACTCAGTTTCATGGAATTTTATGTGCTTAAATGTTCTCCAGATGTCTTGGATGACAGCTCCCGTCAGCCACAGCATGGCCATGTTTGCGGGAGTTGGTCTAAAATGTTATGAGCCCATCAGGCAGGAAAAAGCTGGCTTAAAAGTAAAATCTGATGTAAAATCTGAAGTCAGTTTACTGTCCTTTAATGCTACCGCTTGTAGTGGGCCTAATAATGGAGCTGACCGCTCTAGGACCTCCCTGGCTCAGATTCTGAGGTGCGATGTTATGCCAACTCTGAGGAGGAAGTGAACCCAGAGACTGGGGCAGGGAGGGGAGGAATCTAGGGCAGGGAATTGCTTTGTTTGGCAGCTTACTTTTAAAAGAAAAATAAAATTGTGCTTTAAAATCTGATTTATTTTTTTTAAATGAAAGACCTTCCTTTCTTTTCCTCCTAGGAGCTGAAGGATATTGTCCTGTACCTGTGTGACACTTGCATCACCCTCTGGGCCTTTCTGGATGTTTTTCCTTTGGCTTGCCAGACATTCCAAAAGCATGACTTCTGCTACAGGTATATTAGTGGTCTGCCTGTGTGTGTGTGTGTGTGTGTGTGTGCACGTGCTTCAATTCCACTAGATAAGTGTTGTTGGATTCCAACTCTTATCATCCCCAGCCAGTTTAGCCTTTGGTCAGGAATGATGGGAGATGTAGTCCAACTACACTGGGATCACACCAGGTTGAAGAACACTGCCTCAGAAAAGGTTACAGCTGAGAGAGCGTCCATTATTATCATCCTCTTCATCACCCTCTATATTTATTTATTGTCATTATCATTATTTAAATTCGCATGACACTTTTCAAAGCAGCTTCAAAACAAAAGATACAAATCATTACAATAACAAATACTAAATCATTTCAAAACGTAACACGACAATCTAACAGCTCGGTTTGATTCTGTTATATTATTTTAAGGTCATCATAAAACAAGCATTGAAACAGATCAGTTAATGATAGATACAATAAATATCCCAAGGCGATCACTCATCAAGAATAATAGAACCAGCAACTGCTGTGTGGTAGTACTTAATGCCAAATGGTTTGAAAGCTAAAAAGTGTTTCCTAGAGTTGCTTACTAAAAAAAAAATGTGTCAGAGCAGCTTACCATTTTTTGAATAAGGCAAACAGTACCAGATTTAAAATACCATCTGTGGGGCGCCATGTGACTATACCTACTCTAGACAGAGCTATGACCCCCCTCCCAGCTTCCTCTGTATTATCAATATTAGAATGTTGTACACATAGCCTTCCTTGATTTGATTTCTCTCTGTCTCTGTATATAGCTATCTATCTATCTATCTATCTATCTATCTATCTATCTATCTATCTAATTCACAATTAGGTGTGTTTCACTTTTTTCAAAAAAGGCTTGCTGCATTTTATGAGCTGGTGGTACCTGAACTGGAGGCTGCTATTAAGAAGAGGCAACGCGAGGACAGCAGGTATGTTTCCTGTGGAGGTGACCATTCCCCTCTGAAATAGGTGCAGTTGTCCCCTCCAGGCACAAGCCCTGCAATATATCTGCCCAGGTTGCTCCTGCAGCATACCTGAAGTTCCACCATCCTTTAGGAGCAGGTGGTGGGAAAACGTTTATGCTCCACGGGCCAGATCCTCATCAGGATCGGCTTTGGGCGGCTGCCCACCTGACAGTTGCCTGACATCACAATGACATCAGGTGCAAAGTGCAGCTACAACAAAGGTCTCTCACTCCGTTTTAGCTGTGGGTTCCTGCTAAATTCAGGAAGGGGGTTGTATGGAATCCTGCTGAACTGAGCAGGATTTAAACCCTACTCATCAGTAACTCATCCTGCTCAGTTGTGTTATCTCTGTTCCCTGCTGCAATTGATTGGGCTGGAGGTCGTCCCCCCTCCCCCCCGAGATGTAGGAGAGCCAGTAAGGTATAATGGTTAGAGCAGCTTTCTCCATCCTGCTGCCATTTCAGATGTTCTTGGACTTCAGGTTGCATCATGGGAGGGAAGCTCCATTGAGCTAGGAGAAGTCCTAGCCTGGACTTTCACCAGCGGGACTGCTTAGTTAAATCTAACCTTTGTACTTAATCATGGCTTTAATGTTTTTTAGTGTTTTATTGAACGTATATACCCCACTTTGGAACCTTGCAATGAAGAGTAGGTTGAAGAAAATAATAGTAATAACAACAACTACCACTACAACTTCCTTTTGCTTCTGTGTCAGAAATTCTCTCTCCCCTCTCCCCTCCCCACCATCAGCTTATTGTCGGATTTGTGGAAGAGGCTGTCTCATTCTCGGAAGAAGATGGTGGAAGTTTTCCATATGATCATAAACCAGTTGTGCCTTCAGCCCATTTTGGAAAGCAGGTACTTGTTACGCACATGGATTCCATGCAGTGGGTTGCCCTTACACACTCATATCTATGACACCAGGAAAGAAACCTCAGAATCAGATAATGATTAATTACAGGTGTTGGGGAACAAATCTAGGAGCTTCTGCATGCAAAGCAGATGCTCTCTCACTCAGCTGTGGCCCTTCCTCTGTCACAGGAAGCTGCCTTATATCAAGCCAAACCATTGGTCCATCTAGCTCAGCATCTGACAGCAACTGTCCAGAGTTTCAGACAGGAGACATTCCAAGTGCTTCTTGATGGTGCTGGGATTGAGCCTGGGACTTTCTGCATGGAAAGCTGATGGTCTACCACTGAGCAACGGCCCTTCAGTGTACTGAGTCAGACCATTGGTCCATCCAGCTCAGTATTGCCTTCACTAACTGGCAGTGGCTTTCCGGGCTATTTTCTTAGCCTACCTGGGGATTGAGGGGATTGAACCTGGAACCTTCTGCATGCATAGGAGATGCTCTACCACTAAGCTACAGCTCTCCAGGATTTGGAGCAGAGCAGTATCTTTCCCAATCACCTGCCACTTGAACCTTTTAATTTGAGATGTCAGGAACTGTACTTGGGAGCCCTGAATGCACAGGGTGTGTGCTCTGCCACTGAGCTCTAGCTTCCTTTCCTAGGAACATGGGCTTGTCTGGGAACTGAACCCAGGACCTCTTGCTCCCAGCTCCAAGGATCAGCCCCCTTGGATGAACAAGCTGCACCTGAGCCTATACAGGTTCCTTGGTTGTTGTTAACATTACCCTCTTGTTTCAGCTGTGATAATATCCAGCCTTACATAGAAGACTTCCTGCAGATCTTTACCTCAGTGCTTCAGGAGAGGAGGTGAGAGTCCTGACTGGGTGTTGGCGGTCCTTTACAACCTCTGGAATATATTTTGACAATGCAGCCTGGCCTACAGCAGCCATCAGCCCCAGTCAGTACAGCGATGTTGCAAACCTGCTTTGTCCGGCAACAACAATGGGGCTAGAGAAAGTGTATGCATGTGTGTACAGTAGGGCAGCTGGCTTGAAAGACCCACATCTTTTTCACCCAGGTTTTGGGTGGCTCATTACACTTTTAAAAACCTCCCTAGCCATTGAAACTGTTCGGCAGTCCATTTTGCATGTAAATTTCACAAGGCAGGCATTTTTGCTGGGAAGGTCCCCCTAGTAATTGTGCAGTGCTTATATTTGCAGGTTTCTCCGTGATTATGACGAGCTCTTTCCTGTAGCAGATGATGTGAGCCTCCTCCAGCAAGCCTCCTCAACCCTGTATCCTTTTCTGCTGGCATTTCTGGGGAACTTCCTTCACCAACCTGATGCCCTCCAGATGTTCTAGACTTCCACTTGCCTGGCTGGGGCTGATGGGAGTTGTAGTCCAAATCCTATGGAGGGCACCAAGTTGGGGAAGACCGGCTTGCATCCTCCAAAACATTGCTGCTCCTCAAGGTTTAATGAATACAGGCATTCACCACAATTCAGGCTTGGAATCTGTAACAATAAGGGACAAGGGTGCTTCTGAGAATGTGCACGTTATCTTTCCCCGAATGCATGAAAATCCACAACCTACCCCTGCACATCTGCCCTGAATGCCAGGGCTTGTAGTTACATTGTGTGTGATTTACATCAGATTTATGTGTGTGGTGCCTTAATGCTGTTGGGCAGAGATGAGACCAGGACAGCTTACATCCTGCAAGGAGTGGACAGTGCCTGGGAGGGAGTGGACAGGAGGAAAAAAACAGCCCACAACCTGCCCCTGCCGGAAACCATGGCCCCGGTGCTGCCCAGTAATACAGAGGGGCTAGAGACACTTGGGGAGGAAAACCACACAGAGGTGAGTCTTCAGGGTGTGCTGCTAGCCTTGACTTGCTGTGAACTGGGGAACAAGGTTGTTGGGGAGCTACCTATGTTAGCCATGGAGCCTGCATATCTGGGATGGGGAACCCCCAAATGCTGCTGGACTCCGATCATTCCTGTCAGGTAGAAAGTGGGGGGAGGGAGGTGGCTGGTGGTGCCCACTGGTAGGCAGAATCAACTAATTTTAGTTTTATCTGACCTCCCTCTTGAATTCTACAAGGGCAGTACTGAGACTAAGATTATAGGTTGTGCCGCTCCCTGGGCTGATTGTAAGGAGTGTTCTGAACAAAGTGGGCGCTGCTACTCCTGAGAGATTCATCCTCCATTCCATGTTTGCCTCTTTCATATTGAAACTGCTTTGAGCCTGCAGTGAATTTAGATAATGGGGAAAGGGGGGGGGGTGAAATTGATTTATGCATATTTGGTACAAAAACTTGATGACAACCACCCCCCACCCTGCCCCGGCTATGGTTCTGCACACCCAGCTACTTTCAGCATTGTGACTCTTCTGGGGTAACACTGCCTGTTGCCTTTGATGTGTCTAGTACGCTGGAGCAGCCGCTGCCCCTGTGTGCAAGGTCTCTGGGGTGGAGTTGGATTCCCTGATCTCCCAAGTGAAGGACCTGCTCCCTGACCTTGGAGAAGGCTTTGTCCTGGCCTGCTTGGAGGAGTACAACTACAGCGTAGAGCAGGTGATCAACAACGTTCTGGAGGACAAGCTGGTGGCAGCCTTGCAGAAGCTGGACCGAGCAATGCCCAGGTAGATCTGGATGGGGGAGTTGCTTCTCTTACCCACTTGGAGCCCCTGCAGGCTGCCATGTTCAGTGTTTTGTTTTTGTTTGTTTGTTTTGAATTTTGTTTTGCTGGCATGTTATGGACACAATAATAGTGCATCAATGGTGGGTTAACCTGGACCATCCACACATCATTTTTCTTTGTTAGTAGTTTCGAGGATGCTTTTAATCTGATTTTTACCTTATTGTGGAAGGAAGCAGTCTTTTAAACCAGGCATTTGACTAGGAATAAAAAAGTGGCAGTGGTGCTATTTTGTATAATTAATTTTAATTTTAATTTTAATTTTGGTTGTTTGTTTGTTTGAATACCACTCTGCATACAGAGGTCTCAGGGCAGTTCACAGAAAAGATCACAATATATAAAATAAAAATAAAAGCAATCACCTAATAACATATATATTATATGTAAATATGTATATTTATAATCATTGTATTGGTGACTGACCTTGATTGAAATCCCCTTAAATCAGCTACAGCATATGTCTGCTGTACATGTCTGCTCAAAAGCATGCTGTGTTGAGTTTGGGCGGTGCAGCTCTCAGATAAGTGGGCTTAGAATTGCAGTTCCAGAGCCACAGGCTGCTGCTTGGTTTTGTGAGGAATTTTTCAAGATTGTGTTTCTGAAGAGTGTGGTGTAGTGGTTAGAGTGCTGAGTTAAGAACTGCGTCCCCAGGGTTCAAATAGCCACTTAGCCATGTTAAGGCTCATTGGCTGACCATGGGCCATCGCTCTTTCAGCTTAAGCTTTCCCACAAGGTCATTGTACGGATAACATGGGGAGAGGAAGAACCATCTACTTCACCCTTGAGCTCGTTGGAGGAAAAGTGGGCTATAAAAGCAATAATAAATAAAGTAAATTGGAGGGTTTGATCTTTTTCTGTCAGGTCAGTGAAGCCAGACCCAACACCTCTTCTCACTTCCCGATGCAACGTTTTCCAGAATGATGAGTTTGATGTTTTCAGCCAGGACTCTCTGGATCTCTCCCGTGTGCAGAAAGGCAAGAGGTGAGTTGCCTGGGGCCTGGACAACCCTTTCAGGCTGTGTCTGATCAATGGCTGTCAAGTTAGGAAATATTACCAGTTAAGATAAAGACCCTACATCAGGAGTGGCCCTCTAGGTGTTGCTGAAAACAACTCCAGTTAGCCTTAGCAAGCTTGGCCAATAGCTGGGGATGATGGGAGTTGCGGTTCAGCAACATTTGGAGGACCAAAGCTTTCCTGTACCTGCCCTGCATAATTTCTCTGGGTTGGGATTGGAGGATCTGTTTTTCTAGCCATCAGTGTTGGGCATTGTTCCTTTTTCATAGTGCTCCAGTTTTTAACATCCTCGTCATAGGAAGGTTCAGTCCCTTCCCCTCTCCTCCCACCATGGGTAGGAAGGAATCTGGAAAGGGCCATTTTTCAGAGAGCAGAGGTTGACTTCTGGAGTGTTATCATGAGTGATGCCTGTTGTAACCGGTATTTTTAAAAACAAAACCTGTTTTTCGCCATTGTTTGGCATGGTGGCAGCTCCTTTTCACAACCCCTGTTACCTTTCTAATCCTCACCCCCAATTGTTATAATGCCAGAATACCACCTGAATCAGTCTTCAACAGCCTGGTGGACTACAACCCCCATAAGCCCCAACCAGCACAGTCTGCCCACCTGCTGCTCTCAAGGCACTATGATAATTTTTAAAAATCACTTTGCTGATTAAGATTAAGACCACATTTGCACCATACATTTGAAGTAGTGTGATCCCACTTTAAACGGTCACGGCTTCCCTCCAAAAGTTCTGGGAGCTGTAGTTTGCTAAGGGTCCTGAGAGTTGTTAAGAAGAGACCCCTATCCCTTGCTTGGAACTACAATTCTCAAACCGCTCTGGGAATTGTAGCTCCCTCTAGCTGCTTCTTGATGTAAGGAAAGCCCAAGGGTGGAGCCCTGGAGGGGACTTCCCCTCTGCTTCTTTGCTTGCAAGGAAGCCTTTCATTAAGTCAACACCGGGATGCCTTAAGCAGCTGGTTGTTCCAGTTGCACTTGCTCCTGAGACATGATCTTCCATCCATGGTATGTGAGGAATGCTGCACGGAAAAGCCCAGACGTGAATACCTTGAATATCCCCGGGAGCAAAGTAATAACAATAAATTGCTGGCTTGGCAGTTAGGAAGCAGATTTTGACATTGTTCCTTGGTAAGGCTTACTGAAGCATAGGGGGTGTGGCACTGATCAAAAGTGTAGGTTGCTGGTGGGTGTTCCAGGCTGAGCATCTGCAGGATCAGGGCCCAGCGTGGCATGACAGCCCCAGGCAGTATCACCAGAAGATGTCTGCAGAAAGGACAAGTCCAAAATGTCATTTGCTTGGCTGGGATCTCAAAACCAAAGTGTCAGTCCAAAGGGAGTGGGGAGCCAGCCAGCCAGGGAAATGGGATAGGCCAGAGACAAGGGAAGGAGAAGGTGTCATGCTCAAGAATAAGGAGCGGTCACATAGGAGGCTACTGATTCAGACCCATCGGTTCATCTAGTGTAGCGTTTCACACACAGAGTCTTTCCCCACCCTACCTGGAGATGCCATTGGGGATTGAACCTGTGACCTTCTTCAGAGCAGATGCCCTACCACTGAGCTACAGCGCTTCCACATTACAATGACAATGTGGTTATATAATATACACATTGTTCAATTTGTGGAGTATATAAATGGCTAAGCATCAGAGGCAGACCATGTTGTGGCCTAGCAGGAAAATAGGGAGCTGTCTTATATTGAGTCAGACTGTTGGTCCATTTCACTCTACACTGTCTACACTGTACACTGACTGGCAGCTGCTGTCTCCTAAGCCCTACCTGGAGATGCCAGGAATTGAACCTTTGACCTTTTGCCTGCAAAGCATGTGTTCTGCCACTGCATAACAGCAAATACCTCCCTACAATGAGGTAAGATTCTAGTTCGCATGGTTCCAAATTAAAGGCTGATTTAAATAGGAATTCTGTGTGTCTTATCGGACGGAGCCAGGCCATTGGTACATCTAGTTCCGTATTGCCCACACTTGACTGGCAGTGGCTCTCTGGGTTTTTGAGCAGGGGACAGTGCTCCTGTAGATGCTGGGGATTGAACCTGAGACTTTTTCCATGCAAAGCCGATGCTCTGCCAGTGAGCTACAGCCTTTCCTTAAGACGTAGGAAGCTCCCTAATGCCCAGTCATGCCACTGGTTCATCTAGTTGTGTGCACTGACTGCTAGCGGTGTTCTAGGATTTAGAGGAGTTTTTATCAGCCCTACCTTGGAAATGCAGGAGATTGAATCTGGGAACTTCTAAAGTAAATGTTCCACTACTGACCCATGGCCGTTCCCTCGGGGCTTCTGTGTGAAACCGGATCAGCCTTTGTTCTGATCTGGCTGGGCTTTCCTTGCATTCCCAGGAGTGACAATGCCTCAACCAAAAGTCTGGTGAATGACAAGCGCCTTGTGAATGAGCAGAGGGAGCGCTACAGCCAGTACTCTGTGATAGTGGAGGAGGTCCCAGAGCAGAGCGGAGCAGGTCTTCCCTACACGGATGAGTATGAGGACGAATACGATGACACCTATGATGGCAACCAGGTGGGAGCAAACGACGCCGACTCAGATGACGAGCTGATCAGCAGGAGGTGAGTTTAGAGGCCTTTCTGAATGGAGCCTGCCATAATCATTTGTGTAGTGCAAGTGTGATTTGAAGGGCACCCCCTCTCCCTCCATTCTCAGCTACGTCCCATGTGTAGCTTTTCCATAGTCAGGTCGCATTCACACCATGCAACTAAAGCCCTGTGATGCCACTTTAAACAGTCATGGCTTCTGAATTCTGGGAGCTATAGTTTTTTTAAGGGTTAGGAGAGACCCCTCTTCCCCTCCCAAAGCTACAGTTCCCAGAGTGCTTTGAAAAGCAATCCCTCTCCTTGGAACGTCTCATCCATTCATTTCTCCCTGCATTAGGCCATTTACCATCCCTCAAGTTCTGAGACCAAAAGATCAGAAAGAAGAGGACGAGGAAGATGACAATGAAGAGGAGTTGTCGGCAGCTGATGAAAAGGGGGCTGCAAAGGTGATTGTTGCAGGGCAGCTCTGAAGGGGGAGGAAGGGGTTGTGAGGCAAACCCTCGCAGTGCTGTTCTTTGGGGAGATGGCTCTTTTGGAACAGGCCGGGGAGGCCTCCTGAGATCCCTGTGGCTAAGTGGAGCTGATGCACTTCAGCCAATGGAGATGTCATGATAACCACGGTCTGTGGGGCTGTACAGAGCAGCAGCAAGAAGATGGGTCCCTGCCCTGAGGAGGTTACAGGCTAAAATTCAACGCAGAGAAGACAGTGGAGGGAGGGAAGTAAGGAAGATGGAGGGGAGGGGAGATTGGGGAAGCGCAAAGGGCCCCAAAGATCCATCTCCACAACAAAGAGCATACTGCCTTGTTGAGGACTAGCCCCTTTTCTGCGGAGATAAGGGAGGTGGGGCCCCTCCCCTTCATCCACACTGCAGGTGCTTCTGGGCTCTGATTCCCATCAGCCTCAGCCAGCCTGGCCCATCAGGGATGATGGAAGCATTAGTTCAAGAGCACTTAGAGGGCCCACCAGCATTTTGAACTGGAAATGAACTGGGGCTCCATTCTTTCCTTCATGTGCAGCAGGACCACTTCGTGCAGGACCCAGCTGTGCTGCGGGAAAGAGCTGAAGCCCGGCGGATGACTTTCCTCGCCAGGAAAGGGTAAGATGCAACTCCCCTTCTGTGGCTCCTGGTCTTTCGACCCCTTCAAACAGAGGGCCGTATCTGACAACCCTTCACAACAAACAGCTGGTCTAGCTGCCACTGCTGTATCTTTGGGACTTGGAATTCCTCTGTGTAATATTAAAATGGGTGTTATGTTGGCTGCCTTTCAATCCTCTGCTAAGAAAACCAGTTTCATGAACAAGGTTGCGTACTCTTGTTAGAAGATCAGCAAATTCACATTTGAGTTCTTCCAAGAATTCTTGGTTGCAGGCCATGTAGGCCCAGTGACTTGCTCTGTGCTGTATCCAGCTGAGTTGCTCAGCTGACGGGAAAGCTTCCATCAGATGAATGGGGAGGGAAAAACTTTTGGGTGATTACCCCTCCTCATTTTAGTCCTCCGCATCCCCTTAAATCCACTCCAAAGGGTTGGAGGACTTTCTTAAGCAGATGTTTTTAAAGTGGGAGTGTCAGCTGACCATGACTAATCTTATGGGGATGTTTTTAATGTTTGATGTCTTATTATGCTTTGATATCTGTTGGAAGCTGCCCAGAGTGGCTGGGGCAACCCAGTCAGCTGGATGGGGTATTTATATTGTTGTTGTTGTACCTCATTCCAGCTGCTTCCCTGATTAGTTTCTAACTTATTTAGCATTTAAATGCATTTTATTTCAATGTCTTTTTTCACTGTCAATTCCCCTTTTCCCACCCACCCATCTTTTTTTTAACCCTGAGTCTCCTGCTTCTTTACAAACCACATATTTAACTACAGTGGTGCCCTGCAAGACAAATGCCTCGCAAGACGGAAAACCCGCTAGACGAAAGGGTTTTCCATTTTTCAATGCGCTTCGCAGGACAAATTTCCCTATGGGCTTGCTTCGCAAGACGAAAATGTCTTGCATTTTTTTTCGCTCCCCACCCCCTTTTTCTAAGCCGCTAAACCACTAATAGCCTTTTAGTAGCTAATCCGCTAATCCTTTAAGCCTTTAATAGCCGCTAAACCGCTAATAGCGCTAATCCGCTAATAGGGTTGCTTCGCAAGACGAAAAAACCGCTAGACGAAGAGACTCACGGAACGAATTAATTTCGTCTTGCGAGGCACCACTGTATGGAACTCGCTTTGACAGGAGGCAGCAATCACTAACTTGGATGGCTTGAAAAGAGGATTGGATGGATTCATAGAGGATAGGGCTGTCATTGGCTACTGACCGCAATAGCTATGTTCACCTTTAACTGTGAGAAGCAGTAATGCTTCTTAAGAAAACCACGCAGTGGTGGATGCGGAGGGGAGTACTCTTGTGCTTGAATCCTGCTTGTAGGTTTTCTATAGACGCTGTGAGAACAGAATGCTGGATTAGATGGGCCATTGGTCTGATGCAGCAGCCTCTTCTTATGTTCCGGCCTTTTGAAAGGATGTGACTCACTCATTGTCTCCCATTTTCCTTTCACCAATTCCCTCATTTTTATTCTGCCCACCACCCCTTTAGAAATATAACTGTGAATATGTAGGGCTTTCCATTCACATATGTGCTGAATTTGATAACTTTGTGAGCACAATCCCAAACCACTGGCCAGAACCACTTGGTTGAGGGTCCTGAGCGCACTGCATGATTAAATCAAGGGCTGTTTCCATGACTAACTATCCTAAGGCACAATCATGTCTACAAATCATAACTGTGACCCCAATGTGTATTTACCCAGTTAGTGTGAGGGCACTTGAAGGCTTCCACTAACACAAGATTTACTCCTTTTGTCCTGTCTTCAGCTTTCTGAAGGAAATAAAAGAGGCAGTGTCAGAATTCTGACTGGTGGGATGGAGAATAGTATATCTCTAGTGTTCTGTTACTTTGAGGGACTAATATTTAGAAGTATACCTGAGAGCCTTTGCAGTTTAGTGGTCAGAATGTTGGACGAGGACTTGGGAGGCCTGCATTCAAATCCCCACTCAGCCAGCCATGAACTTCACTTGTGACCTTGGGCCAGTTGCTGTTTCTTAGCCTAAGCTAACTCACAGGGTTAGTGGGAGGACAAAATGGGGAAGGGAAGAGTCACGGATGCCGCCTCAAAACTCCTTCAAGGAAAGATGGGGTACAATGTATAATAATAAACAAGCACAGCAATCTTGGGAGGGGAAACTTGGGGGATGTTGAATTCCTGCTTCCATCTGCCCAGCATGACCAATGCTCAGAGATGATGGGAGATGTACGGCAGCTTCTGGAGGCCTACTGCTCCCCTGGCGGAATTTTTAAGACTTTTCGTTACTTGGACACTGCCACATGTGACATATAGAGCAGTATCACTTCTGAGACGGCTGTCCCTGTCTTTTCTACAGATTTTGCATTTCAGGATTACTGTGACCCTCTGGTGCTCAGACCCATTAAGTTTCTGTTGATCTGTACTGCCTCCCTTCCCCACCCTTTTCTTACACTACCAGCGAGATTTGTTGTGCCTATTTGGTGGAAGATGGCAATAGAACTTTTCTTCTTCCTCTTACACAGGCACAAGCCAGACAATTCAGGTGTCATTTTGGGCAGCGCCAAGGGACACGGCCAGAGCCGAGAGACAGTCCAGGAGCGCAGGAAGAAAGAAGCCAGCAAAGGGACCAGGGCGAATCATAACCGGCGTGCCATGGCAGACCGGAAGCGAAACAAAGGCATGATCCCTTCCTGAAGAGGTGGAGAACGGGGCAACTCTTCCTCTTAGAGGCTCACAGTGCAATGCCTTTATCCCAAGGGACAGTACTTTTCCATTTTTGTTTATGGAGAGCATCAGCATGTAACAACCAGCAACCCATTACAGAGAACTGCAACAGCTGTGCATTGTTATTTATAGGGGAATGCAACAAAGATATTTATGCAGACACAATGGACCTTGCTGTGCAGGCAGTTTCTTGTCAACATTTGTCAGCACCAATAATAACATATCAGCCTTGATGGATGAGATCAAGTTCCCAACTAGTCCACCAGCTCTTTTTTGCAAGCCCACAAGCAGGGTGTGAAAGTGAGGGGCTACTTGTGTTCTGCCTCTAGCCTCTGTTGGGCAGAGGGGTACTACTTCTGGGGGAGGGGTCGTAGCTCAGTGGTAGAGAAGCTGCTTTACATTCAGAAGGTCTCTGGTTCAATCCTCAATATGCCCAGGTACAGCTGGGAAAAGGCACCTGCCTGAAACCCTGGAGAGCTGCTGCCAGTCAGTGTAGACAATACTAAGCTAAATGGGCCAGTGATTTAACTTCCTATGTCCACCTGAATAGGGGGCCCAATGCCCTTTTCAAGAAATCTATAGATTGTTGGCCATCATCTCCAACTTTTATTCTTAGCGAATTCCTCAATTACGCATCAGGATTGTGTAAAGTCCTGCATTGTTTCTCACTGCCCAGACCAACCTAGCTCCAGCAAGCAAGATGGTGACCTCATGTATCTTCAGACCATGTTCTGGGCTGTTATTATTGCATAATGATGTTATATTTGCAACCTCCTTCCGAAATGCTCAAAAATAGAGGATCAAAGGGCTGTCAGGGAGTTCAATGGAGAAAATTGAGAAACGCCGTGGAAGTCGTTTGACTTTCGAGGTGCGTTCGAAAACAGAAGCATTCACTTCCGGGTTTTTGGCGTTCGGCTTTACAAACGTTTGGCAGCCAAGACGTTTGAAAACCGAAGTTTGACTGTACTTTGTACTCTACTGCAGTAGGCAAGTGTGAAATCTGTGTGTAGGCATCTCATGGGCCTAAATGGGGATGAAGATCTTTAGCAACAGAGGCCTTACTTACCACTTCCTGAAGACTCCCCAAAAGGCTAAGGGCTGGGAAAAGAATTGGGGACAAAATAAGGCAAGTGTTCTGAGTTTTCCTCCCTAACCCTCCAAAAGAGAAAGGGGAAGTAGAGGTTAGAATATGTACTTCCCAATTCCACACACCACTGTCCCACTTTTGAACTTAGACTAGGCGCTCCACTTACATTTTTTCACTAATAGGCTGATATAGTCACCCATCATGTCAAATGTTTTCGTCGGTAATTACAGCCAGTTCAAACTTCAGCAAGGTTGAGAGATTCCTGTCCATTAAATATGTGTGTCTTGTGCTTATGCCCAGGCTGTGGGGCTCTTCTATTCCCCCAGCACACAGCTGTTCCAAGTATCTGGCATCAATGTTATTTTGATGCTGGGCATACAATAAATGTACTGGCCTCATCTGGTCCGTGAGAACCCCTGGGGCCTGCCCAGCAGGTGATGGGCTAGAACACACTTTGACACAGCTCTGAAAAGCATTGATGTGTCAAAAGTTGTGCACTGAAATTTTCTCGTAAGGAACCAAAACTTCAGCCTGTCAGTTGGATGTTCTTTAGCAATGAACCTTACCTAATGTAATTCCACGTTAAGTCTAGTGCCAAGATTTGAATCAGTGAAGTGAGCAGCTTCACTGCTCAGCAGCAGGCGGACCTCAAGAACAGGCACTTGAAATCAGATAGGATGGCATTTTCAGTCAATACTGCAGCATGGAAATCAGCCAAAAGAAAGGCAGCATAGAGTGAGCTTTTGCTGATTTGGTCAGTTCCTGCATAATGGTTTTACCTTGTCTGCATTGATCATGAAGCGTCAGCAGCTATTACAAGTTAGGAAGGGAAGAATTTTTTCCATTTGTCCAGCACTGTAGCAAATAGAGTTAAAAGAGTTAAGAACAAAGGAGTCTGGCTTATAGCAGGGTCAGGGCATTGGTCCATCTAGCTCAGAAGAGTCTACACCTGGTGTGGGGAACCTGTGGCTCTCCAGCTGCTGTTTCAGGTCCACCTAGCATAGTCAGTGGTCAGGGATGATGGGAGTTGTAGTCTAGCAACATTTGGGGGGGGGCACAGGTTCTGCACCAATGGCCGTCTTCCAGAGTAAACCTGTGGTGGAGGGTGGTAGTGGAATGCTCTGCTTGAGTCTCTTCACCTTATAGAGCAGGAGTGGTTCTAACCTGTGCCCCTCTATAGGTTTAACTCTTAACTGCCTTCATCCCCAGCCAGCATGGTCAATCAGTGGTCTGTGATGATATGAGCTGTATTCCAACAACTTCTAGAGGATCGCAGGTTAACCAACCTGATGGAGGGCAAGGCTGGCACCCTGAACAGAAAGCAGCCCCGTTCAGTGCGGATCTGTTTGAAGATTTTGCATCACTCTATTTGAGGCTTTTCAAATAAACAAAAGCAGACACCTAGCCTAGCCTATAAATGCCTGCAGATTTTTAGGGGAGAGCAGGCACAGAATAGCATGCTTTTAATTGATTTTTTTTTCTTTATCCAAAAATAGAGAGCTAAAGTCCCACATTTCTAAGGAATCAGCTCAGAGGAAATTAAAACGGAAGGTCTGAAGTACACAATGTCTTACAATGTATTTTATTAAGCTACATTTCACAGCACAATAAGTTCATAAGTTCAGGTAGCTTGTTCTTGAGAGGATGCACTCTGGATCAAACTGCCACATATGGACAAACATTTTCTGCCTCAGCAGCCGGTGGTCAAGAAGAAGAGCTTGTAGTGAAGATCACAGAAGGTCCATCAGGAATCCAGCACTTCTGCTTCACTCGTCACGTGGCTCTTCGTACTTATGCTTGATGTGCTTCCAGAGTTTCTGCATCATAAGAGACACAAGAATACAGTAATCTTAAGCAACAACCTCAGGAATGCTTGTTTGCATCTGAACAGGATATTACAAGCTGGCACAGTCCACTACTTACTGCCACCAGGATTAATGGGTGGTATTTGCAAAACACAGCAACACCACTCAATACTACTCCCAAGGTGATTTAAAATAAAGGTGACAACAGAGGTAACAAGATGCACAGCTGCTCTGATAACCTGCACATGATAGGGACACGGGTGGTGCTGTGGGTTAAACCACAGAGCCTAGGACTTGCTGATCAGAAGGTCGGCGGTTCGAATCCCCGCGATGGGGTGAGCTCCCGTTGCTTGGTCCCTGCTCCTGCCAACCTAGCAGTTCAAAATAACGTCAAAGTGCAAGTAGATAAATAGGAACCGCTCCAGCGGGAAGGTAAACGGTGTTTCCGTGCACTGCTCTGGTTCATCAGAAGCGGCTTAGTCATGCTGGCCACATGACTCGGAAGCTGTACGCCGGCTCCCTTGGCCAATAAAGTGAGATGAGCGCCACAACCCCCGAGTCTACCACGACTGGACCTAATGGTCAGGGGTCCCTTTACCTTACATGATAGGAGTGTCATCATTCCAGTATAATCCTAAATATGTTTATTCATAAGCCCTGTTGAACTGAACTTACTCCTTCATCCTGAAAAGCGAGAAGAGCATTGCACCCCATAGTTGCCTTTGACTGGACTTAACCGTCCAGGGGTCCTTTACTTTTTTACTCCCTAAAGGTGTAATTAGGACTACAGCATTAAAGTCTATATTATGCATCCTCATTTTCTCATACAACTGCACTCTTTACTTGTCAACTGTTCTCTTTCTTTGCCTTTAACACTTTCTCTTTGCCTCAAAATCAGTGCTGTGGCCTCCCCAAAAGTACAACCACACAGAATAAAACATCAAGATATATGTCAACAGCAAAAAAACCCTCAGAATAAGAAAGCTTGTTTTCTATTATCTTTATAGATCACCAAAGTGTTTATAAAATAAAATAAAACGATGATGAGCAGATGAAAGTGCCTGCCCCAGGGAGATTACAATCTGAATATTTGTCACAGGGAAGATGTGGAGAAAGATAAAACAGGAAAAATATGCCATTATTTCAGCTACACATTCTTAAGGTTATAGATACAGTAGGGCATGAAAACTAGAAGGCTGTGGCAAATGCTTCACAGAAAACATGAGTTTGTTTGACGGATTTTGAAGGAATGAGGTTGCATCCCACAGGTGTTCTGGAAAGCAGTTCCAAGCATTCTGGGGAGCAGGAGAGAAACTGCTGAATCTTTTGAGGGAGCAAGAGACTTTGATTTATTTGCAAAAGCAGCCACTTCCTATGGCTCTTTCCCAGAAGCACAGGCCATTGTTCTCTTCCATGTATAAGGTGAAACATCTGTTCTTCCATTGTAGATGCTGCAAAACCTGAACTACAAATTTCACAGCTGAACTAACAGATCATAACGGGTAGTAAGAACCATAGAATAACAATGCCATGGCCTTTGGCTAGCACAATAAAAGTTCATGCGTGTAATTCAGCATTAAGTAGGCACTTGGGACTTGACTTGGCACAGCTTATTTGTTTATAGTTTACCTGCCATAGCGTCTCCCCAAGACTTCTAGGAACTGTAGTCTCAACTGCTGTTAGTTCTGCTATAAATTAAAGTGCGTTAGTGACTGATTAAATTCTTTCATTACCCCGCTATGCTTACAATCCTGGTAGTTAAGATTGGTCACCCCTCTCATTGGTCACCCCTGAAAGATAAAGTAAGGATTTTCACAGACCGTAGTCATTGCAAGCTGCACATCCTTTCAGGCCCTCTGGCCTTCGCTTGTTTGGGAGACTGTCCCTCGTACCTTCCTGGTGGCCCCATGCAAGACGCACAGAGAAAGCCCAAGCAGGCGTTCAGCTGTTTCGAAGAACCGCGAGAGGCCCGAAGCCGGGGCCTGTCGTATATCAAGGCCCCGTTTGACCTTCGCCCAGCCCCGGCCCGCGTTCTACGCAAGTCCGCGGCTCGGGCCTGCGCGACTCCACAGGCCGACTTACCTCCTTGTTAAGCTGCTCGAAGATGGAGTCCGCGCCCTGGTCGAAGGCTCGCTCGAAGAGCAAGGCGCCCACCACGACCGTGAGAGCGAAGGTAGCGCTGCGGCGTAAAAGCACTCGGTAGACCTGCTTGGCTAGCGTCATCTTCGGCAGCCTTCAGCTCTCGCACTCCTCTAGCAAGGGCGGCCCCTCCGGCTGCCAAAGCTTTATGGGTAACGAAGCCTTTTCCCGCGCGGGATGATGGGCATTGGAGTCCCGCTCCAGCCCCCTAACCTGTAGTCTGCCGGGTAGATAAACTTCATTTCCCGGGATGCCCCACGGTTGGTGTCACGTGATCCTTGGGAGCGCATGCCTTTGGGAGTCGTAGTCTTGTGTGCTTTCCGGGGATTTTAGAAGCCTGTCCCAAACTACAGCTGCTAGTTGGATAGAGTACTATAGTTAGAGATGTTACCTGCTGGGTTCCTCTACCAGGTGTGAGGGGTGAGGCCTGTGATGTCTGTGTAAAGGGAGGTGAGTAGTCTGTTAGGCTGGTTTGCTTTACTGCCTTGCCGCCCATGGTCTCGGCTCTTATTTACAATTGCATGGTAATCTGCCTTCTACCAGGTAAGACCCACTTGTCCATCCAGGTTGCCTTATACTGAGTCAGACCATTGGTCCACCTAGCTCAGTATTGTCTACACGGACTGGCAGCAGCTCTGTAGAGGTTCAAGCAGGAGACGCTCCCAGCCCTGGCAGGAGATGCTAGGGACTGAACCTGAGACTTTGGTATAAAGAGGTGTGGGAAATACCTATTAATGGTAAATTAACATGTGCTGTTAAGGGAAGACGGGGAATATGCAGGAGAAATGATTTTGAGGAGATATGGAAGGTGTTTGTAGAATTTGTACTGTTAAAACGGACAGGGGTCAAACCATCACAAGAGGTGATGAAATTTTGAGAGGCTGGATGGTTACAATGAAACGGTCTCGGGGGTGGGGGTGCACATTTTTATTCTTATTTATTATTACAGTGGTACCTTGTTTACATAGGCTTCAGGTTACAGACTCCGCTAACCCAGAAATAGTGCTTCAGGTTAAGAACTTTGCTTCAGGATAAGAACAGAAATCGTGCTCCGGCGGCACAGCGGCAGTGGGAGGCCCCATTAGCTAAAGTGGTGCTTCAGGTTAAGAACAGTTTCAGGTTACGAACGGACCTCCGGAATGAATTAAGTACTTAACCTGAGGTACCACTGTATTACTTTGTCAAAATAAAAAATGAAATTATATCTATCTATCTGAGACTTTCACTGGTATGATCAGATAGAACAAGGAGTGATCACTACTTGCCAGTATTGGCAATACTGTGCTAGATAGACCAAAAGTTTGTCTAGGTATGTAGGGCAGCTGCCCGCGTTGCTTTCTCACTATTACCTGATCTTTAAAAAACCCAAAACTAAACAACCCTGGAGATGCTGGAGATTGAATTGGGGGATGGGGGCTTGCAAAACACATGTTCTACCACCAATCATTCATCAACAGAGATCACTTCAGATTGGCATCCACATTAAGATTTTTGCATCAAAGACAACATCAAAGAACCTGGCAATGTCTGAAGAGACAAACAGTTTTTGAAGCAATTTTAAAGTAACATTTGTATGACTCATCTTAGGAATGTTTGGGTGCCTAATTCCTTGATTGTTTGTTTGCTTGTTTAAAGCTTTATAAATTGCATTCTTTTTTAAAAAAAATCAAGTTCCAAAAAGAATGAAAACATTAATAAAATATCACAAAAAATGTCCATAAATACCAGTTGGTTAAAAAAAAGAATCACATTGCAAAGGCTGGTCTAAATAACACCATTTTCAGAAGATGTCTGAAAGAAGGGAGTGATGGTTCCTGTCAAACTTCTACTGGCAGTGAGTTCCACAGGGCAGGGCCTACCATGCTAAATTCTCTGTCCCCACTAGAGGCCAACCGAACCTCAGGGGAGTCGGGAACCACCAGAAATGCCCCATCAGAGAACCTTTGTGACTGAGGTGGAGCATAAGGAGCAATTGTTTTCCCATTGTAGCTATAAGGATTTAAAAAATAAATAAATTCAAAAGTAATAGTTCAAGGGTGGGTGGGGAACTAGCACCATATTTATTTATGGTTTTGGCTCAAAAAATCATGTGCCTTTATGACTTTAATAGCTTTCTTGGTGCCACTACTAGACTCCAGCCTATTTGCAACCATCATCCCAGCATCCGAAGCAACTCTCAGTTGCCTTCTGGGCAGCAAATGAGCTGATTTGATCGATGAAGCCCAAAATGATTCTGGCTCAACCATAAATTAGACTAGTCTCCTCTGCTGGGCTGTAATGTTGTTGTTGTTTTTTATAATTTTTACAATATTTATATGTACTGATTATCAACCATCATGGTTCTTGAAGCGGTATGCAATAATGCTGATCAGATTTATAGGCGGATGGGATTGCTATTACTGCAATAGACCCTATTAAGTCAGCCTGGTAAATGAGCCCACAAATAGTATTAGGCTGCAAAAATAAATATTGCTAGCCTGTTAATGAGGCTAGTGGAAGAGGGGGAGCTGTAGTCTCTGAATCTGTAAGAATGTACCGAGAGCCTGTCTGTTGGATCTGGCCAAACACCCATCTAGTCCAGTATCCTGTTCTCAGGGTGACCAAACAGATGCTTCTTCTGGGAAGCCCATAGCCAGATCTGAGCACACTAGCTCTTTTCCCACTTGTGATTCTCAGTGACTGGTATTCAAAGGCTTACTGTGTCTCCACCCCCATTGTTCAGCCCGGACACTGAGATCCAGCGCTGAGGGCCTTCTGGTGGTCCCCTCCCTGCAAGAAGTGAGGTTACAGGGAACCAGGCAGAGGGCCTTCTTGGTAGTGGCGCCCACCCTGTGGAACACCCTCCCTTCAGATGTGAGGGAAATAAGCAGCTATCCTATCTTTAAAAGACATCTGAAGGCAGCCCTGTTTAGGGAAGTTTTTAATAATTAACAGCTGTACTGTTTTTAACACTTGATTGGGAGCTGCCCAGAGTGGTTGGGGAAACTCAGCCAGATGGGCGGGGTATAAATATTATTATTATTATTAATTATTATTATTATTATTATTAGTTTTAGTATTAGTGAAGAAGAGAACATAGCCATTGTGGCTTAGTAGGCACGATAGCCTTCTGTTCCATGAATTTGTCTAATCCTTATTTTAAAGCTGTCCCCCAGATCACTACATCTTGTGGGAATAAACCTGTAGGAAAGCTGTGCAATCAAGGAAAGGAAGCCAAAGTCTGATCATTTCTCCCCCCCTCCCCAAATAATCTTTATTAGTTTTTCAATTAGATACTCCACATACACATATTGTATTGCATTTTACATTTATACTTGCTCCTCAGAGCTGACTTCCCTCCTTCCTTCTTCTGGTTTTTATATCACATACAATTTGATCACATTATTTTCTTCCAATTTATATATTTTTATTCATTTTCCATATTTGTCCGTAGTGTATCCATAAACAAATAAGTCATCATGTTTATACAATTCTTGTTGTCCGTCTGTATTCATTTACCACTACTGTTAGTTATATGAGTTTCGTTATACATTTTGCTTCTTATTATTTTCATTATCCATCACTTTTCTCAATCTTTCCCATTATGAGGTTTGTTCCCCAAAGTCTGATCATTTCATTGACATGTGGGTAAACAGGATTTGATCTTCCCTGCAGAAGTTTCCTTCATCAAGTGGCTCCATGGGGAAGCGCTATTTCTGCGACTACTGCAACCGCTCTTTCCAGGACAACCTCCACAACAGGAAGAAGCACCTAAACGGGGTTCAGCACCTTCGGGCCAAGAAAGTCTGGTATGATCTGTTTCGAGGTAAGAGGCTGCTTGGTAAGAAAGAAGAGCCCTTTGGTTGGATCAGGCCTGCGGCTTATCTGGTCCACCATCCAGGGGCCAAGCAGATGCTTATTAGGGGAAGCCAGCAAACAGGACCTGAGAATGACAGCACTCTCTTCCCACTTACAAGTCCCAGCAAATGATATTCGGAGGCATTTGCTGTCCCCGACAGAGGATATGGAACTCCCGATTGCAAGCCTGGGTGGCATTCTTGTGGGACGCCTCTTGCTTGCCCTAGTGGATGTGTGGAGCGAGGCCCCTCACCTCATTTTATCCATTAAGGTCCATAAATAGTGGTCCTGGGGCCTAAGGAGGTCAGATTAGCCTCAACCAGAGCCAGGGCCTTTTCAACACTGGCTCCGGCCTGGTGGAATGCTCTGTCTCATGAGACCAGGGCCCTGCAGGATCTGATTTCTTTCCGCAGGGCCTGTAAGACAGAGTTGTTCCGCCTGGCTTTTGGCTTGGAATTAACTTGATTCCTCCCCCCCCCCCTTTCTTTTTTCCTTTTTCCTTCTGTGACGGAACTCCTGCTTGGGGACTTCCCTTGCTTTTTTCTGGCCCATGTAGGACCAGTCTGGATAGTTAGCCTTGGTGAAGACTTGACCTTTTCATCCCCCCAAAAAGTTTTTGAGTTTCTGCTGAAATGAGGCTGCATTTTAATGTCGTATTTTAATCTTGTTTTTAAGTTGTATTTCAATCAATTGTTTTATATTTGGTGTTAGCCGCCCTGAGCCCGGTCTTGGCTGGGGAGGGCAGGGAATAAATAAAAATATTATTATTACTATTATTATTATTATCCTCTCCATACTTTTAAGCAGAGGTTGGATGGACACCTGTCATGGATGCTTTAGTTGAGATTTGACTAGATTGGGGGTTGGACTAGATGACCCTTGCGACCCTTTCCAATTCTTTGCTTTTACGATCCTTTGCCATCTACAGATAATGCAACCATCCTGCAGGAGGAGCAGAGTAAGAAGCCGTGCCGGGAATTCCTGCTATCGGGTATGCTTTTGTTTTCATTGGGCTCCTCCCGCCCCCAAGAAGCTGTTCTCAGGGGGCAGGGAGAAGAGTATCAAATATGGGGGGTGCCCTGCTGGATGTGACCAAAGCCCTGTCTGGTCTAGATTCCCAGTAATATCCAAGACAATATGATGACAAAATGCAATGATACAATATCAATATACACTCTTTATATAATATGAAATATATGAAATCACAAACAGAAAACTTACGAATCTCTGAAAGTCACAGAATATGCACTCTTGATGGATTCTCTTGAAAACATAAAACCAAATAAACATAAGTCTTGTAAGTCTCTGAAAGTCTTTGAAGACTATGCAAATCTCTGAAAGAAGCAATGTATCAGATTCTTATCTGGTGAAAACAGGTTGTAAAGCTTTGTTTATGGCGTCCTATGCTGCCGAAGTAGTTTGCAAACAGACGTTGTGAACATTGATTCCAGATACCCACTGTTTCCTGAAATTCTTCAGCACAGCAGAAGGATACAGAAATGCTTCAAAAACTATAAAAGAATATTAAAACCATGGCCTGCATATGCATGGTAACTACAATAAACTCAAAATATTATGAACTATACACATAAACTATAATGTCAAAATAATGTGAAATAACACCAAAGGTACATACCCCATATATATGGTGAATGGAAAAGTATAACAACAATTGCTATGGAGCAGTGGTCATAAAGTTATGTAGTCACTGCTACTGACCGTATGTTATCAAAAATATAAAAAGCTGATCCCAGGTGGTGCTCATAAAAGGGAGATTGAGTTTAAAGGTACAGTGCAGTTACAGCAAGAAAATAAAGAATCAAATGAAACAATTGAGATCCAATTCAGAATTAAGTCCTCCCAGATGAAGTATTTCATATTATATAAAGAGTGTATATTGATATCGTATCATTGTATTTGGTCATTGTGTTGCCATGGATATTACTAACTACTGTTTGCAACACAGGGGTTAAATTGTTTGGTTACCTGGTCTAGATTCCCTGCAGCGGCCAAACAGATATTTCTCAGAAGCCTGCAAGAGGGCAGCAGCCCTGTCCCTCTGCTGTCGTCTCCTAGCAAGTAGCGTTTAAAGATATCCTGCCTCTGAGCTTGGAGGTTTTATTAGTCTATCAGTAAGCCTCCAACGGGACACGGGTGGTGCTGTGGGTTAAACCACAGAGCCTAGGACTTGTCGATCAGAAGGTTGGTGGTTCGAATCCCCGCAACGGGGTGAGTTTCCGTTGCTCGGTCCTTGCTACTGCCACCCTTGCAGTTCAAAAGCACGTCAAAGTGCAAGTAGATAAATAGGTACCACTCCGGCGGGAAGGTAAACGGCGTTTCCGTGCTCTGCTCTGGTTCGCCAGAAGCGGCTTAGTCATGCTGGCCACATGTCCGAGCTGTACGCTGGCTCCTTCAGCCAGTAAAGCGAGATGAGCGCCGCAACCCCAGAGTCGGCCACTACTGGGCCTAATGGTCAGGGGTCCCTTTACCTTTACCTTTAAGCCTCCATGAATTTGTCTTCCCACCCTTTTGAAACCGCTGAAGCTAGTAGCTGTCGCAGTGCATTTATTTCTCCCTAATTTTTAATTTGCGGCAGGTGGCAATAGATGCGGACTGTAATAAATAATTGAATTTGTTTGCTCAAATGGTTATATAAAAATCCCGCGAATGGAGTTTTGTACACAGGAAGGGCCATACTGCCAGTAATGGAAAGGGGTGTGTGTGATGCAAGTTTTGACAATTCTTGAATGCTGTAATATCTCTTGGTCCTGCTGTGGTGGTGAGCTCCTTTGTTCCCCTGAGGCTGTGGTTTGGTTCTTTAAAATTGTGCTTGCTTTGGATCTCTCGGCAGGACGGTGTGATTTCGGCCCCAACTGCAGGTTCTCCCACATGACGGAGGAAGATCTGGAGCGGCTGAATGCTCATGTGCAAGGTAAATGGGGTCTGGAGAACGCAGGCACCCGTAGCCTTAACAGGGTGTGGGATAAACATAAGGAAAAGTGCTAATCCCTTCTGTAGACCCTGTGCAAATCACTGTTAGGCTGCCTTTAAGTCAAGAGCAAGCTAGCATCTCCTGTGTTGCATTATGCCTGCTATGGCACTGAGGCTGGCTTCTTGCCAGAGCTTTGACTGCAGTCATTGTGATGGACATTTTTCCCCAAACGCAGCCCCCCACTCCGCAGCCAACACTACAAAGTGGAGGCCAGGGAAGGCCAGAGAGATCTGAGCAGCTGTTCCCAGCTCCTGTTGTGTTTGTTCACCAATTATACAGCTATTGATTATCAATGTAGGGTAAATGGGCTGGGCAAAAGCAAATAATTGAATCAGCTGGAGAGAGAAAGAGAAAGGCAACTCTCCGTCCCCAACTTCTCTGCTTGATTCTGCAAATCGAAACCTTTTTAATTAAAGACTCTCCCCTGCAAAGACGACCCTGCTGCCTAGACTTCTGGCATTTGGCAAGCCTGCCGCAATTGATTTTTCGTTTCCCCACTGTGCAGAAAGGGGCACTCGGTTGGGGTTAAGCTTTCTTTGCTATCTCCCTGGGAGTTCTGAGCAAGATAAGCTGAACACACAATGCTTTTTTGGGGGTGGGGGGCTCTTGGACGGGGGTGGGGAGCAATGGCTGCAGCATTTCTGTTCTATGAAAGTTGTTGACAATTTAACAATGATCCCATTGTCTTTGGGAAAGGGCTGTAGCTCAATGGTAGGGTGTCTAGCAAGCAGGAGGTCCCAGATTCAATCCCTTCCAGCATCTCCAGGTAGACACGAGAGAGGCGCCTGGCTGAAATCCTGGAGAGCTGGTCAGTGTACACAATACTGAGCTAGGTGGACTGAGTATAAGGCAGCTTCCTATGTAAGTATGGAAAAGAGGCTAAAGTCAGGGGTGGTGGGGGCCTTGTCCAAGCCCTGCTTTGAGGGGAAGCAATATGAATTTCACTTGGACAGACTGGGGGTAAGCAAGATGTTTTATACCCTTCAAGTGTAGGGCCAGGCCAGGCAAGACACAGGAGATTTGTGATTCATTTATTTTAAAAGCATTTCCATACCACTCGATAGTGACATCTAGTGCATGGAGGCAACTTAAAAACAGTACAGTGGTACCTCGGGTTACATACACTTCAGGTTCCAGACGTTTCAGGTTACAGACTCCGCTAACCCAGAAATAGTACCTCGGGTTAAGAACTTTGCTTCAGGATGAGAACAGAAATCGTGCTCCGGTGGCACGGCGGCAGCGGGAGGCCCCATTAGCTAAAGTGGTGCTTCAGGTTAAGAACAGTTTCAGGTTAAGAACGGACCTCCGGAACGAATTAAGTTCTTAACCTGAGGTACCACTGTATTGTTGAAAACGGAGCTGCAACATTTTCAAAAAAACCAAAGCAGCATTATTACAAACAAACAAATCGGAAATTCAGTAGTAACAGGGCCAGTTTTCTGGGTCAGGGAAAGCCTGGGCAAAAAGGTGTCTTTGCAAGGCATATGACACAATGAGCGGATGATGGATGGGCCAGGGCATTCCACAACGGTAGAAAATGCCTGTTTTTGGCTCCTCTCTTGAACCTAAACCAGAGAGGTTGTGGGATGGATGGCGGGGGGCGGGGGGGGGGAGACTCTTCCATTGTTACCCGTTTCTGGCTCCTCCTCCCTCTTTTTCCCCTTTCCCCGGCTGCACTCATGAATATTCAGCAGGCTGGAAGAATAATTGGCTGCCACTGCCGAGCTGGCGCGATGCTTCACTCTGCTGGAGTGGTGGCGGTGTTAATTTCACACCCTGTCGGAAAATGTTTAACATTTTGCTTAAAAGCGTGACATATGGCATCGTCTTGGTTTGGAGCAGGTGGTTGGCAGGAGGGTGGGTGCTGCAGGAGGTGGGTGGGGGGTCCTCCGGGGTAGGTGCTAGGAGATGCCTTTTTTGGATTCTGTTCTGGAATGGTTTCCTCCGGGGACTGGGCAGGGTGATCTGATCATTAACATGGGGAGCAGGGTTGTCCAAGTCCCTCTCTCCCTGCTTTCCCATTGCGTTTTTTGGTATTCAGGTGCCCCCAGGAATCTGTGTTCTCGTTGCTGATGAATGGAACGTTTCCTCCCGACTGCCTCCTGCAATCACTCAAGCTGTCTCTGGCTTATTCTGCCTTCGGGCCCGTGATTGCGCTGTTAATGTCAACGAGCCAGGATGTTTCCCCTCCCCGAATATGCATTAATGCACCAAAGCGGTAAAAAAGCAACAGCACAGGCCTCCTTTGAAAGGAGAGACTATCCTGGGGATGGGGATTGCTTTGGGTCACCAAGGCAAGATTTCCATGCCTGGCTTGCTTTGCAACGGGCATCAGTGTGAGTCCCCTGTCCCTGCTCAGGGACGGAGGTTGAGAATGCGAGTTCTGCCCCAGTCGTAACCCGGCGGCAGGGAAGCCACAGCTCCAAGCCCGCACAGGATCCTGAGCCAAGGGTGTAGAAATTCAGCCTGTGTGTGAGAAGAGGCTGGCTGCTGGATCAGGCCAGCATCCTGTTCTCACAGTGGCCAACCAGATGCCTGTGGGAAGCCAGAAAGCAGGCCATGAGCACAACTTCACTTTTCTCTCCTGTGAGTTTCAGCAACTGATGTTTAGAAGCCTTGCTGCCTCTGACCATTGAGGCAGAGCAATAGCAAACATGGCGTTTGCAGCAGCTAGGCTGGTGACTGGGAGCAGCTGCCGGGACCACATAATACTGGTCCTAAAGGATCTGCACTGGCTCCCCGTACGTTTCCGAGCACCATTCAAAGTGTTGGTGCTGACCTTTAAAGCCCTAAACAGCCTCAGCCCAGTATATCTGCAGGAGCGTCTCCACCCCCTTCGTTCAGCCCTGACACTGAGGTCCAGCTCTGAGAGCCTTCTGGTGGTTCCCTCCCTGCGAGAAGTGAGGTTACAGGGAACCAGGCAGAGGGCCTTCTTGGTAGTGGCACCCGACCTGTAGAATGCCCTCCAATCAGATGTCAAGGAGATGAGTAACTATATTATCTTCAGGACACATCTGAAGGCTGCCCTGTATAGGGAATCTTTTTAATGTGTGATGTGCTATTATGTTTTTATATAAGATGGAAGCTGCCCAAAATGGCTGGGGCAGCCCGGTCAGATGGGTGGGGTACAAATAATATAATTATTATTATTTACTGGATTAGGCCAATAGTCAATCTAACCCAGATCCTGTTCTCACAGTGGCCAACCACTGGCCTCTTCTGGCAAGCCTGCAAGCAAAGACTCAAGTCCCTCTTGGATTTTCCAGCAACTGTACTGCTCTCAACACATAAACCGCAGAATTTGATCCCACAAGATCTAGTACCCCTTTTTCCTAATACAGTGGTGCCTCGGGTTACATACCCAGAAATAGTACCTCGGGTTAAGAACTTTTTTTCAGGATGAGAACAAAAATTGTGCTCTGCCGGCGCGGCGGCAGCAGCAGCAGGAGGCCCCATTAGCTAAAGTGGTGCTTCAGGTTAAGAACAGTTTCAGGTTAAGAATGGACCTCCAGTACTACTGTACTAGGACTTCCAACAACTTCAAACGTTGGAAAATTTGGGACAGACAAAAGTGCTTCCTCACACTGTGACGAACTCAGTAACTCGGCTGCACCAAGCCAAGGTTGCGTCAATACTTCAGGCATCAAACCTGTTTCCAAATCTCCTCCTCCTCCTCCTCCTCCTCCTTCTTCTTGTGCCTTGCAGTCATGCCATTGCTCCGTTGAGCTATGGAACTCGCTGCTGCAGGAGGGCAGGGATGGCTGCCAATCGGGGCGGCTTTAAAACAGGACTGGACAAATTTGTGGTGGAGAAGGCTGATCAACAGCTGTTCAGCATCACAAAGGCTCTGCTTTGCCTCCACAGTCGGAGACAGTAACGCTTCTGAATTCTAGTTGCGGGAAGCCACAGGAGGAGAGCATGCTCTTGTATTCGGGTCTGGCTTGTGGGCTTACCAGAAAAGGCTTCTGGTTAGCCACAGAGAGAACAGGAATGCTGGACTGTTGGCCTGATCCTTCAGAGCTCTTTTGATGTTCTTGTGGCTTTTCGGAGAGCAACATGGACCTGTCTTCTGAAGCGGGAACTGCAGCTGGCCCTTCTCTTTCTGCTCTGTGCACAACCTGTGAGTCTCATTGGCCCTCTCCCCGGTTTCTTTTTAACTGCCGTGATCCTCCCAGCCTGTACAAATTCTGCCAAGGCAAAGGACGTTGTTGCTGTTGTTCTTTTGAAAAAAAGCTGTTCCAGGATTTGGAGCTCTGTAGGTGGAGGACTGGATAAGATGGGAAGGCAGAACCATCCATCCAGAACTGGCCAAATCGCAGACGGAACGGCAGCTGGGAAGGTGGTTCTGTAAAGGGAACCACGGCGCCCGGGCCAGAACTGTCAGCTGCAGGAATTCAAGGGGAAATAACCACGAGTGTGTTCAGTGGGGCTGTTGGGCTAAATGAGATTGCCCTTGTCTGTCTTTCCAAAAAAACAGAAGAGAGGAGGGCGAAAGAGCAGCGACAGGACAAGACAGTCGTCACGCCTGGCACCATTGATGAGTGGCTGGAGAAGAGAGCCAAGCGGCTTGGCACAACTCAGACTGACAGGTAATGCACTCTCTGCAGCTGCGGGGGCAGGGCGCGAGATTTAGGTGATGGCAAAGCTCTGCCTCCACAGTTGGAAGTAGTGATGCGGGAGGGGAGAGTGCTCTTTAAAAAAAATTAAAAAATAAATGTTATTAGTATTTTCCACACAACAACAACAACAGCACGAAAGATATCGAAAAATAACAATACACAACACACAAAAATCAACATTCGAAAACTAAAGAAAGCAACAACAACAAAAAAACTCTTGCAAGTTAATATTATAGACACTAAAACAACAACAGCAAGACATTGACTTCCACCAATCCCACAGCACCTCCTTTATCTCTCATTGCGTCTTCCTGTTTTCCTGTTTTCTTTATCATCTCTATCCTAACATCTAGATATAAATCCCTCTTTCATATCCTTTCACTTCACAGGTTATTCCAGACTCAGCCAGATTTCTGTCCTCGAACCTTGGCATCCCCAGATATTGTTGAACTACAACTCCTATCGCCCCTAACTAGCAAGGCCAGACCTCAGGGATGATGGGAGTTGTAGTCCAACAACATCTGGGGACCCACAGGTTGAGAACCGCTGTCTAGTCTGACCCTCCCTGTTTGCAATATTGAGATGTTGACACTGACCCTACCTCACAGGGTTGTTGTTGCAAAGGTTACTGAGTTGGTGGTGGTGTTCCCTGAGCCCTGCAAAAGCTCTGTAGAAATATGGAGTCTTGTAGGGTTGTTGTTTTTTTAATATATAAAAGTATCTGATTTCCAATGCTGTGCATTTCTTCTCTCAGTCCCCTCTCCGAGGAAGAGTCAGTTTTCCAGTATCCACCTGGTTGGCCTTCGGTCCAGGATCTTCCACCTTCCCTGCAGGCTCCGCCTCCTGGTGGGTGGCAGGTGCCACCCAATCTCCAATGGGGATGACTCTGCTGACGCAACCAGGACGCCCTTCAGAACACCAGGCGGTGTCCCTTATGCCTTTGCTCCCAGTGTTGTAGAGGAAATACAACAGGAACCGGGAACCTGCGGGCCTCCAGCTGTTGAACTGCAGCTCCCATCCTCATCATACGGTGGCCGTGTGTTGGCTGGTGCTGATTGGAGCTGGAATCTTGGGGCGGCGGGCGCCACATCCTTCCCATCCCTGATACAGGATGTACATGTATGTCTTTTCAGCTTTTCTGATTATTGACAGCTGTCCTGCTGCTCAAGTTCATGCATATATAATGCGGAAAATGCAAAGGGGAATCAAAACGAAGTGGGCCTTATTTAACGTAATGGTTTGGTGAGAAAAAAGAAAATGTGAAAATTGCTAATGGAAGAAGTCAGCCGATTGGGCACTGAAGGGTTCGCTCTGGCAGTCCTTGGAAGGGTGTCCTAGGGTAGAATGGTCCCATCTCAAGGCTCTCCATTGTGAGGGGCAGACAGACCTATTCTGCCCTTTGTGGCTCCGCTGTCAGTACTGTGGGGGTTAGCAAAAGGGGGGACGTTATGGAGGGGTGCACCTTGGATTAACCAGATCCAAAGTGCTCATCTTCCCACAGTGTGGCTCAAAAGCGTGGTGGGTGTGGGGCTAAGACCCACCAACCCTGGGAGAGAAAGTTCAGAAGGAGGAAGCGTTCTGGATGATGAAAGCAGAAGAAAATGGGGAGGGGGCGGGAAAACCATCCTAACCCACAGACGCCATCAACCACTCCAGCAAGAACCCTATAGCTCCCTGGATTTTGCAGCCCCTCCAACTTGGATTCTTTGCTTTACCTGCAGAGGGTGGGAATATCTGTTGTTGTTGTTTAAATAAAGTTCAACTGAAATTTGTACTTCCTGTGTACTTGTAATATTTCTACAGAACCAAGATTTTGGGACACATGTGTGGGAGAGAATATTAAATTGCCAGTACCATTTGAGCGTCCAAATTTGCGTTGTTTGACTTCCTTCTCTTTGCTGCCTAGTTTAAATGTGTGCTGGGGGAACACCAAGAGTTTTAACCCCTGTGACATTGCACATGCCCAGCATTGTGTTTAAGATTTGGCCCTTGGCTGCGATGCGTACACTGTTGTTTGTGTGCCAGGGATCTGCAGCTGGTGTGGGCACTGCGCTTGGTGTGCTGATGGCAAGGCTGATGACAGGGCTGGCGTCATAGGGCACCTGTCAAGGTGCCGCCTGTTTAAAAGCCTTCATTGCAGAGCAGCGATGGGAGATCTGTGGCCCTTGTTTTTTTGCTGGGCTTTGCACCTCCCATCATCATTGGCCTGACTCGCCAATTGGGCCCAGTCTACTGGGAGAGCAGGGTTTGCTCTGAGGATCTTAAAAACCAGGTAGGTTCATAAAGGCAAAGAGTGTAAAACAGAGGGGACACTTATACATGTTTGGTGGACCTGTGAAAAAATCAAAAGCTTCTGGAACACAGTAAATGACCAGCTTAAAAAAATGTTTAAGCATAACTTTATGAAAAATACAGAAGCTTTTCTACTAGGGATAATGGACACAGGTATAGCAAGAGACGATCAGAAAATATTCCTCTATGCCACAGGAGCGGCAAAGGATCCTTATTGCTAAAAACTGGAAAAAAGAAACTGTGCCAACAAAAAAGGAATGGCAAGACAAACCGTTAGAGTATATTGAACTGGCTAGATTAACAGAGGCAATTAGAGATCACACTAGACAAGAGTTTCAAAAATCATGGGGGAAATGCGGAGAACACTTCACAAAACAGTGCCCTAAAATACATACCTGGACTTGTTTCGATTAATGTCTGCAGGAGACTTTGTGGATATTTAAGTTACAATTAGAAAAATCTTAATAATTATTCATAAAGGAAACAGTTTATAAGAAGTAAATGAGGAGGCCAGATACAGGATAAAGGAAGTCTTTTATTTCGTTGTTTGTATTGTTGTATGTTATACTCACTGTATGTTATGTTCACGTTTAATGAAGGTGGATTGTGTATTGGGGGGTGGGGGTTTATGTTATGTTGTAAATAAAATTCCAATTAACATTATTTTTAAAAAACCAACAACATAAAGGCAAAGAGCCAGGCCTTTTAGTAACTGGGTCCCAGATCATTTAGGGTTTTGAAGGGAAAAACCAGCAGAAGAAAGCATGCCATGAAGCTGCAACCAAATTGGTAACCAATGTAGCTGCTATAGGGAGAGTGCTTCGTGGCGTTTTGAACCATTCGAGATCTCTACAGTGTCTTCAAGGGCAGCCCCATTGCGAGAGCATTACGCTCACCTTGTCTGGATGGCGACAACGCCTGCGTGACTGAAGCCCTGAAGGATCGTGGATCTAGTGCAAAATATCTCTTGTCCCTGTAATCTCATTGAGCAGTCTAAAACCACCATAAGGCTACTAAGAAAGGGGATGCTGGAAGAAGGTGACTGTCAGGGGCTGGACTGAGGAAGAATGGTGGGGACCACCCCCCTCCTCTTGAACCTTCCTGGAAACAGGAGGACAGTATATATTTACAACAATGGTTTGCACAGAAGGTCATAGTTCAGAAGTGGCAGAGGGGGAGAAGCTGGGAAATATGGGGAGAGCAGGAAGGAGAAGAAGAAGAAGAGGAGGAGGAGTTTGGATTTGATATCCCGCTTTATCACTACCCGAAGGAGTCTTAAAGCAGCTAACATTGTCCTTTCCCTTCCTCCCCCACAACAAACAATCTGTGAGGTGAGTGAGGCTGAGAGACGTCAGAGAAGTGTGACTGGCCCAAGGTCACCCAGCAGCTGCATGTGGAGGAGCGGAGACGCAAACCCGGTTCACCAGATTACGAGTCTACCGCTCTTAACCACTACACCACACTGGCTCTCACATGTCTTTAGAAAGCATTCCAGCCCCCCCCCCCCCAGGACTAATCGGGCATTGAGAGTAGTAGAACAGAAAGCTCAGAGGCAGAAAGCTCAGATCAGCTGGCACAGGGGTGACGTAGAATAGGAGAGACAGAGGGGATGGGACTTGGAGCAACGCCGTTATCTAAGAGAGACTGCATTTCTTCATCTCTCTCTGTGAATATTGAATGAAATACTTGGTAAGAACACTTGTTTATCTGCTTCTTGGCTGCCACCGTGGGAGGGATCGGATTCCCCGAAGCCTGACAGTGAACCAGTGCAGAGCAGTGTTTAGAATGCTGGACTAGGACCTAATAGATCAGGAGTCATGGACTGGCCGAATGTAGAGGAGTGGTGGGAGGGAAACCCCACGGGAAGAAGGCTCAGAGCCAGGGAAATAAAGGTGGGATATAAACAGTGGCGTAGCGTGGGTTGTCAGCACCCGGGGCAAGGCAAGTAATTTGCGCCCCCTAACCCGGGGCAAGGCAAGTAATTTGCGCCCCCGCCCCCCTGCTGCACTGTCCCTCCCCCAGATAGTCCCTCACTCTCTCTCCGCACCGCACCGCACGCCTGGCACCCTCCACAGTGGGCGGCGACCCGGCGGCTCGGATCGGATTCGCACAGCCAGCACTGCAGTGAGAGAGAGTGAGTGAGCCAGGTAGGGGCAGAGAGCTGCGAGTGTGAGTGCGCCCCCCCCCCCGATGTTGCGCCCGGTGCAGCCGGCCCCCCCTGCACCCCCACGCTACGCCACTGGATATAAATGCAATTTAAAAAGAGAGAAGGTATCCCCTTCTTAAGTGTGGTAAACAACAGGTTCTAATATAATACATAGATGCCTGCTGGCAACAGGTTTTGATCTAAACACACACACGTACACATGTGGTTCTGTGTCTACAGCAGAAGCCATTGCAATGGGACAGGGAAGAAGCTATACGGGGACGACCTGATCTCATCAAACTCCGAAGCCATTAAGTTGTGTGATCACAGCCCCAGAGCTCACAGTTTACCTGTAGGGAGTCATAAATTACCAGCTTTTTATAGCCTTGTATTCTCCTTATTTTTTAAACAGTGCTGTGAGTAGGAAGCTGTAATGGCACGATGCATCATCGATGTGCCAGCTGTTAGGGGTGAACTTGTTAAAGAGTGCCATCGGAAAGGAGCTTGGCTGGGGGAAGTGCAGGCAGCGTGTGCCCCAGCAGGGTATTAATTCAGCACGTATAGCCTATTAACCAGAGGTGCCTGGACGGAGGGCCAGAGATCGCAGGGTGGTTGCTGGGGGCCTGGAGGCAGCTTGATGGGTCATCAGCCACAGCCTATCGCTCTAGATTGCTCCCAGCTGTTGCCTTCCATTAAGAGCTTGTTAAAATGCATTGCATTTCCCCTCCACATTCATGCCCTCCCCCGCTTTCATTCAGCTTCCCCGTGCCAGTGGTCACTTGGCACAGTTGTGGTGGGACTCTGAATCAGGTGGGAAGGTTGGTGGTACTAATGGAACGAAGCGTCCGTGTGAAAGCATCTCTCCACTCAGAAGGGATTGCCAGCTGGTTCATTCCGCTTCTCTACAAATAAAGGTAAAGGTAAAGGTACCCCTGCCCTTACGGGCCAGTCTTCACAGACTCTAGGATTGTGTGCCCATCTCACTCAAGAGGCCGGGGGCCAGCGCTGTCCGGAGACACTTCCAGGTCACGTGGCCAGCATGACAAGCTGCATCTGGTGAGCCAGCGCAGCACACGGAACGCCATTTACCTTCCCGCTAGTAAGCGGTCCCTATTTATCTACTTGCACCCGGGGGTGCTTTCGAACTGCTAGGTTGGCAGGCGCTGGGACCAAGCAACGGGAGCGCACCCCGCCGCGGGGATTCGAACCACCGACCTTTCGATCGGCAAGCCCTAGGCGCTGAGGCTTTTACCCACAGCGCCACCCACGTCTACGAATAGGAAGAGGCTTTTCACCAGAATCTGCTAAAATGAAGGGGGAAACCTTCATTTTAAATGGGAGTTTCCAAGCAACCCTCTTCCTGAATCAGAGAGGAGGTTGCATGGGATCCTGCCAAACTGAGCAGGATTTAACCCCCCACCCCGCAAAGGTAAAGGGACCACTGACCGTTAGGTCCAGTCGTGGACAACTGGGGTTGTGGCACTCATCTCGCTTTACTGGCCGAGGGAGCCGGTGTACAGCCTTCGGGTCATGTGGCCAGCATGACTAAGCCGCTTCTGGCGAACCAGAGCAGCACACAGAAACATTGTTTACCTTCTCTCCAGAGTGGTACCTATTTATCTACTTGCACTTTGACGTGCTTTTGAACTGCTAGGGTGGCAGGAACAGGGACCGAGGAATGGGAGCTCACCCTGTTGGGGTTGGATTCAAACCGCCGACCCAAGAGGCTCAGTGGTTTAACCCCTACACACACACACAAACCACACACCAGCCAACTTGCTGGGGACTGAATACTGTTGCTTTTGTATGCACAACCCTATTCCCTACTATGAACAGGTGCCAACACAGGATTGAACCCCCACCAACCTGCCCATCAGCTGGCATCACAAACTGGGGGGAGGGAATGGACTTACTGGCTGAACTGGACTACTCTGGAGGTCCAGGAATGGCCTGTGGGCTGGAGATTCCTCACCCTTGCAATATCTCATCTTTCTCAGGGCACTGCTGGGTTCATGAGCGTGAGACCAGCATTAAATATTGGAATCTGTTGGCTTCCTGTGCCATGGTCCTTTTGCTGAGCACCCTTGGAGCAGAGAGTTAGAATCACAGAACTGCAGAGTTGGAACAGATCCTCCTGCAGGATGGTTGCATTATCTGTAGATGGCAGAAGATCACAGAAGCATAGAAGGAGAGCCCACCACCTTCTGAAGTAGTCTGTTTCACTGAAGAATGGCTTTTGCCGTCAAAAAGTTCTTCCTGATGTTGAGTCGCAATTTCCTTACCCTTTGAAGCCATTGGTTCAGGTCTTCTCTTCTGGAACATCAGAAAACAAGCTTGCTCCACCTCCCACGGGACAGCGCTTCAGATGATTGATGTTGGCTATAGTATCGCCTATAGGGATGCGGGTGGTGCTGTGGGTTAAACCACAGAGCCTAGGACTTGCCGATCAGAAGGTCAGCGGTTCAAATCCCCATGACGGGGTGAGCTCCCGTTGCTCGGTCCCTGCTCCTGCCAACCTAGCAGTTTGAAAGCACATCAAAGTGCAAGTAAATAAATAGGTACCGCTCCAGCGGGAAGGTAAACAGCATTTCCATGCGCTGCTCTGGTTCGCCAGAAGCGGCTTAGTCATGCTGGCCACATGACCTGGAAGCTGTACGCTGGCTCCCTTGGCCAATAAAGTGAGATGAGGGCTGCAACCCCAGAGTCGGCCACGACTGGACCTAGTGGTCAGGGGTCCCTTTACCTTTATAGTATTGCCGCTCAGTTTCCTCATTTCCAGGCTAAACATACCCAATTCCTTCAACTGTTCCTAAGGAGGCTTGAGTTTCCAGACCCTTGATCATCTTGGTCACCTTGCTCTGCACACCTTCCAGCTTGTCAATATCCTTAAACAATGATGACTCCAGGTGAGGTCTAACCAAGGCAGAATACAGTGGTACCTCAGTTTAAGAACAGCCCTGTTTACGAACTATTCGGTGTAAGAACTCTGCAAAACCGGAAGTAGTGTTCCGGTTAGTGAACTTTACCTTGGTCTACGACTGGAAGCCGAATGGTGGAAGGTTACTGGCAGCGGGAGGCCTCATTAGGGAAAGCGCACCTCGGTTTAAGAACAGCTTTGGTTTAAGAACGGACTTTCGGAACAGATTAAGTTCGTAAACCGAGATACCACTGTAGAGTGGTACAATTACTTCCCTTGATCTGGACGCTATATTTGTGTTGCTGCAGCAGCAAATAATTGCATTACCCTTTCCAAAGCTATTTTTGCTGCTGCATCACACGGTCTTGTTGCCATCAATCTATTTGAACACATAGACTGCTTTTATTAATATGTAGGTTTAAATTAGAATTGATGTGTTGTTCTTATTGCTAATGTGAAGTGATGCTGCTTCTGTTTTTCTTTCTGGTTTTGTGTGTGTGTGTCCTGCAAGGCATAATTCAGTGTTCTCACAGAACTCCAGTTACTGACACCCTCCCCCCCTCCCACGGCCTCCTTTTATAAACGATTGCAGAGTGACAGCTTTGGAAAAGCTTTTTTCCTTTAGCAAATTTGTGTGTCATTTACCATGTCTGATATGCACTTAAGCTTCCTGAACTGGGCTTGGGAGAGGGGTGGGGGGAGATACAAATGTACAGATCTATAACTCTTATCATAGCAACAGGAAATTGGAAATAAGCAAAGCAAATCAGACACTTTTTTTTTTTTTAATAAGAAGACGACCAGAAAATCCATTGATCAGAAATAGGCATCTTGAGCATGGCCAATCCTGTCAAGTAAGAAGGGGGGAAAAGGGCTAGGGCTTTGGAGAAGAGCTGTGGCTCAGTGGTCAGAGCATCTGCTTAGCATGCGGAAGCTCACAGGTTCAATTCCTGGCATCTCCAAGTAGTGATGGAAGAGAGTCCTGTCCGAAATCCTGGAGCTCCACTGCCAGTCCATGTAGCTAGAAGGGCCAATGATCTCACTCAATACAGTGGTACCTTGGTTCTCAAATGCCTTGGTACTCAAACAGCTTGGAACCCAAACACTGCAAACCCAGAAGTAAGTGTTCTGGTTTGCGAAATTTTTTTGGAAGCCGAACTTGCCCCATTTGAGTGTTACGCTTCCAAACTGAGTGCCACACTTCTGTTTTGAGTGTTACGCTCTCTGTTTTTGCTTTTTTCTTTGCGTTTTTTTTGGCTGCTCTTTTTTGTTTTGTTTTTGTGGCTGTGTGGAACCCATTTTAGCTACTGACTGACTGATGGTGTGATTGCAGTACATTGTTTATTGCTTTCATTTTATGGATCAGTGGTGTCGTTAGATCGTAAAATTCATGTTCAATTCCTGTTTTAGGGGTTGTTTTTAAAAGTCTGGAATGGATTAATGCATGGGTAGGCAAGCTAAGGCCTGGGGGCTGGATCCTGCCCAATCTCCTTCTAAATCTGGCCCGTGGACAGTCCAGCAATCATCGTGTTTTTACATGAGTAGAATGTGTCCTTTTATTTAAAATGCATCTCTGGGTTATTTGTGGGGCATAGGGATTCGTTCATCCCCCCCCCCCCAAATATAGTCCAGCCCCCCACAAGGTCTGAGGGACAGTGGACCAGCCCCTGCTGAAAAAGTTTGCTGACCCCTGTATTAATGCGTTTTGCATTACTTTCTATGGGAAAGTGCGCCTTGGTTTTGGAACTCTTTGGTTTTGGAATGGACTTCTGGAATGGATTAAGTTTGAGAACCAAGGGACCACTGTATAAGGCAGCTTCCTATGGATATCCTCAGGCAATGCATCCTATTGAACCTCCATTAAGTAGGTAAATCATGGATGGACAAATCTGTCAATTTCACTTCCTCATTTTTCCATCAGTTTGAGATTATTATTTTTTTAAAGTCCTCAGGAAAATTCATCAGTATTTTAAGGCGATTTTCTCTTAATATACCCATTTTATGGAACTTTGCCTAATACACATTTTTTCTTTCTTTCTGCAAATCAGTTTTCCCTACCTTTTTTTGTCTGTTGCTTTCACTAACATATGCACTTTTATGCACGCTTCACCCCAGTACATGCATTTTTGAATGCATAACTTGGCTGGAGAACTCCACTGCGCAATTCAGATTAGGGTGAATCTGGGAGGATGGCTGTTTCCCCTGTATTATTTCAGGAAGTGCAAATGAGTCAGGTTCCCCTTAAATGTACGCTGAACCAAATTTCTCCTCCGCCCCTAGTCTAAACTGAGAATTCTCATTCATTATGACATGGTCTACAAGATCAAAACCTGGCTTCATAAGCTTTTTGCAACCATATACAACCCTCCTTGTTTCTCTAAACCAGGAAGCTACAGGCAACAGGTGAACCAGGAATTATGTTTAATGGTTTCCTAACAACCTGGGATCTGGAAAGCTGATTTAAACCACAGCTTCATTACCTAGTTTGTTTCGAAGCCACTAACCATAGTTTCCTGGTTCATATGTAATTGAAAGCTACAGCTGATTGCAGCTTTCTGGCTTCTTTTCACATATGAAGGGAAGAGGCAAATGGGGATGCATAGTTCAACTATGGAACTCACTGCCACAAGAGACATTGGTGACCACCAACTTGTATTATTTAGTCATTTAGTCGTGTCCGACTCTTTGTGACCCCATGGACCAGAGCATGCCAAGCACTCCTGTCTTCCACTGCCTCCCGCAGTTTGGTCAAATTCATGCTGGTAGTTTCGAGAACACTGTCGAACCATCTCGTCCTCTGTCGTCCCCTTCTCCTTGTGCCCTCAATCTTTCCCAACATCAGGGTCTTTTCCAGGGAGTCTTCTCTTCTCATGAGGTGGCCAAAGTATTGGAGCCTCAGCTTCAGGATCTGTCCTTCCAGTGAGCACTCGGGGCTGATTTCCTTCAGAATAGATAGGTTTGATCTTCTTGCAGTCCATGGGACTCTCAAGAGTTTCCTCCAGCACCATAATTCAAAAGCATCAATTCTTCGGCGATCAGCCTTCTTTATGGTCCAGCTCTCACTTCCATACATCACTACTGGGAAAACCATAGTTTTAACTATATGGACCTTTGTTGGCAAGGTGATGTCTCTGCTTTTTAAGATGTGTCTAGGTTTGTCATTGCTTTTTTCCCAAGAAGCAGGCGTCTTTTAATTTTGATGGCTTTAAAAGAGAACTGGACACATTCATGGTAGAGAAGCCTATCAATGCCTACTAGCCGTGTGGTGCTGGTTCTGGGCACCACAGTTCAAGAAGGACACTGACAAACTGGAACGTGTCCAGAGGAGGGCAACCAAAATGGTTAAAGGCCTGGAAACAATGCCTTATGAGGAACGGCTAAGGTTACTGGGCATGTTTAGCCTGGAGAAGAGGAGGTTAAGGGGTGATATGATAGCCATGTTCAAATATATAAAAGGATGTCACATAGAGGAGGGAGAAAGGTTGTTTTCTGCTGCTCCAGAGAAGCGGACACGGAGCAATGGATCCAAACTACAAGAAAGAAGATTCCACCTAAACATTAGGAAGAACTTCCTGACAGTAAGAGCTGTTCGACAGTGGAATTTGCTGCCAAGGAGTGTGGTGGAGTCTCCTTCTTTGGAGGTCTTTAAGCAGAGCCTTGACAACCATATGTCAGGAGTGCTCTGATGGTGTTTCCTGCTTGGCAGGGGGTTGGACTCGATGGCCCTTGTGGTCTCTTCCAACTCTATGATTCTATGATTCTATGACTATGCTCTGCTTCATGGTTGGAGGCAGCAATGCTTTTAAATACCAGTTGCTGGAAAGCACAGGAGATGAGAGTGCTGTTGTGGTTGTGTTTCTACTTGCAGGTTTATTGCAAATATCTGGGTGGCCACTGCGAGAACAGGTTGGGCCACTGGCTTGACCCAGCAGCCTCTTCTTATACTCTCATGGAAGGAAAGGGGCTATGGGTGAATGCATTGGAGCTGGCATATTGAGCTGGGGTTTGATCACCTGGATGTGGCCGCTGCCTTTGTTTTCCCATTGGATCCCTGCAGTACGGCCGAGGCATTGCATTTCTGCCATTAGTGGGAAGTGGAGCTTGAATGAAGGTTCCACACCATCTCTCAGAATAGTACCATCTTCTCCAGCAATGCCTTTCCTTGTGGCCGACTTCCAAGTTATAATGTTTCTTTGGAAATAAGTCCCTTTCAGCAACGGTTCGCTGCAATGTTGAAGAAAAAGTTGCTCTCTTGTAGTCAGGCCACTTAAGAGACTGTTGAAGGGATGAGTGATAGTCCTATTCATCAGTAACTCCTCTGCTCATCAGAGAGCAATAAAACAAGCAGGACCTGAAAACAGGGAACTTTAAATTAAAGGCACAGGAGGCCCCAGAAGTCTCAACAAACCCTTTGCCCACCCCACATTAGATGGGTGGATGTTGCAGTTGTGATTTTGTTGAAGAAAAAGCACAAAAAACCAGATCTGGGGCAAAAAAACACACAAGGAAGGGCAAGACAGGGAATGCTGGATTTGAACAAACTAATAGTGACTGGGTCAGGAACGAGGAAATCTGGAATATATGGCAATTCCAGAGAACAGTGGGAGCATGAAAGAAGCCTGGGTCGTTCTCCAGATTTCTAAGGTTGTAGATTTGAAGGAAAAGCAAACCTAGCTTAATTCATATTCTGAATTAAACGGTGCCTCCTGTATGGTGGGAGGCCTAGGATGTGAAAGGCACACCAGGGCGGGGGAAGGACAGAGGTTCTGCAGATATAGTGCTGGGGGATTTGCTAACGACTCTTGGAGTTTACCCCATTTTTATTTATTATTTTAATCTGTTTCCTATTAAAAATTCATAATTTGGGGGACTAAGGGAGGATCATCCATTAGGTAAGTGTCAGAGACTTCTGCCTAGAATGCAGGCAGAAATGATCTCGAGAAAGTATTTTACATAAACGAGGCATCGTTTTCATTAGTAGCACATTTCACATCCCTCTTTGCAGAACTGGAATTATAGCTGAGCACAACGTTATGGCAAAGACGCAGGGGTATGCGTCCTCTGATCCTGGTTGCACGGTCAAATTGCTCTGTCTTCAACAGGTCAAAGCTAATATCAGCAGCAGCATTTAAGAGAATTGAGTTAAATCTGAGCTCACTGTGCCTTGCGGAACTTAGCATGTCCTTAAGGTTAAGTGAGGCTTTAACAGGCTTTGCTGCTGTGGGATGAAACACCTTATCTGGTTATAGCTGTGCAAGGTAAGAGAATATTTTCTCTAGAGCAGTCTTCCCAAACCTGGATAACAATTCCCATCAACCCCAGCAAAATATGGTCATGGCTGATGGGCGCTGTAGTCCAAAACATATGAAGGGAACCAGGTTGAGTTAATATAGGTTAATGCCCTGAGCTGTACTTGTCTGGAAGTCCACGGGCAGGCTGGTAGTTTAAGCACCATGGAGAGCTCTAAACAAGCAAGTTGCTCCAGGAATATCTGGAGCTCTTCTTCTCAGTTCCGATTGAAATTGGAGGGGTTTTTTTTTGGGGGGGGGGATGCATCAAAATGCAGTATTTAATATGGTCAAGCTTGCAGGGGCTTATTGGAGCTGCAGTTCCAATTCCTGACTTGACTTGGATTGGGAGCCCACAGGGCACCAGCTAGGCTGGTAGTTTCAGCAGCACACAGAGGGCACAGGGCTAATTACTGGTTTCAGCACCACAGAGAGCTCCAAGTGAGCTACGTTGCCCCAGGAATATCTACAGCTCTTTTCCTCATTTTGGATCGAAGTTGGTGTTTGGGGGAAATGCATCAAAATGCAGCATTTCATAAGAAATGACAGGATAGATGTAGATTGTTGCTAACATCATCTCTACACTGCCTCCGAAACCTGCAGTGGAAGCTCACAGGATGCAGAGCAAATGGGTGTGTGTACACAGCCTTAGATTAGAAGCCAGGGGTTGTGCTGTTCATTGTGTCAACCATTCCAAGGCCTACTGGCCCATCGAATCCAGTATCCTGTTCTCACAGTGACCACCTTGAGAAACCTAAAAGCAGGATTCAAGCGCAAAAGAACTCCCCTTTTCTGTGGATTTCAGCAACTGGTACCCCAAAGCATCACTGCCTCCAGCTGTGGAGGCAGAGCTTAGACACTATGGCTACAGCCATTACTAGCCTTCTCCTCCTTGCACATGTCCAATTCTCTTTTAAAGCCATCCAGGTTGGTGGACATCCCTGCCTCTTGTGGGAGTGCGTTCCATAGTTTAACTATGTGCTGCATGAATGGCTCTTACAGGACTGCACAGAGAGGTGCAATATGTTTCGGCAGCACAAAGGAACACATTCTGCACTGTCATGCATGTGCACACACAAATGCACACACAGGGTCCTGGAAAAGAGCAGCTACTACCTCCCTCGCCACACATAACCTGCCCATCAAATTGACAGGCATCCCCCCCCCAAAGAAAAACAACAGTAAGGACTGTTGTCACCAGCATGCAAAAATTATGGTTAATAGTGCACAGCAGGCTGAATTGTTTAATCTATGCTTAAAAAAACCAAACAGCAACCAAGAGCTCTTTATTTAGAAATTAGCAGTATGATTTATGCCTTTTATTATAAATGATGGCGAGCAATTCCCTCTTTGATTGTAACAATGGAACAATATTCACTCTGTCAGGAGCATTGCAAACAGAACCAAGACTCTCTCTTTTTAAAAAATAAACCCCCTCGGGCTTACATTTTTGAATAATTCTGAGAATGTGCATATTATTTCAAACACCTTGGCGAATTGTACCAGCAGGGTTTGTGTCATGGCAACTTTTAGTTCAGCGTTCCCCAACCTGGGCCCCTTCGGATGTGTTGACTACGACTCCCATCATCCCTTGCTACCTGTCCTTGATCCAGATCACAGGGGACCATAGCTCAGTGGCAGAGCATATACCTGTAGAAGATCCAAAGTTCAAGCCCCAGGCTTTCCAGGTAGGGCTGGGAATGTTCTCTGCCTAATACCCCAGAAAGCTCCTCGCAGTCAGTGTAGACAGCCAGAGCTAGATGGACCAGGCTTCTGACTCAGTATAGTGATGGACCATAGCTCAGGGATACAGCTTCTGATCTGCATGCAGGAGACTCCAAGTTTAATCTCCAGTTAGGGCTGGGACATTATTATTTGCTCCTTGCCATCATTACTTACTCCATGCATTCCACCTCACTCTGCCCAATGGAGGGACTCACCTAGCAGACTGAGACTGTCAATTGCTGGATGCAAGTCCTCACCATGATTGGATTATTATTATTTAAAAAACCCTTACAGAAAGGTCAAAGTCAGATATGGAAGTAAATGTGTGCACTTAATGTGTCTGGTTCCCACCCCCCTAAAAACAGCACTTGCAGTGGTGGAGAGAGCAGGATCAAGATTACAACACACACAAAGGTTTGAAAACATCAACCCTAAACTCTTCCTCTTCCCTGCCAAAAAGTGCCCCTGGAGCACTAACACCTGCTAGCTCAAAGAGAGAAGCTTCTGCAGCTAGTTTCTGGCATCTGGGTGCACAAATCCTTCTGGGTGCTCAGCACTTTCCATTGGCTGTGTGCATAGGTTTCGGAAGAATGTGTGACAGTTAAAATCCTCAAATACATCTCATGGTTTCCCCTTTTATCGGGACTGGTCTCACAAATTACTAAAAGGCAGATCTTAGATGCTGGTAGATGCCAGCTGCCACCAGGTGGGGTCGCCGTTGCTATCTGAAACTGGCCAGAGAGAATTCTGGTGTGGTTTTGCTATTGTACCAGCCCCAAATGGAAATCTATACCTGAACATTCAGGCCAATAGCGTTTATTGGGTGGGAGAGTGGGGGGGGGGGGGTTTGCAAGGAAAGTGTACATATATAGTGCAGTCCACACCTTATTCTGGGTTCCGTACTTTTTTTGTCCTCAAAAGCTTACGTTTTTGATCCCAGGTCCCTGATAAAAAAAACACCAGGATGAGTTTTTGACATCCCAATTCTGCCAAATCGCTTCCTTTCCTCCTCACCCCTAATACACAAATGATTGCCCATGGAAGAAGCTCTATTGTATTCTTCACCAACCTGGTGCCCTCTGGAAGTTCTGGACTACAATTCCCATTAGCCTCAGCCAGCACAGCTGAGGCTGATGGGAGTTGTAGTCCAAAACATCTGGAAGGGGACAAGGTTGGCCAAACCTGCTTTGCAGGTAGCCAGCATGGAACCCTTTGGATGTCATTGGACTTCAACTCCCATCAGCCTCAGCGAGCATAGCTAGTTGTCAATACCACACCAGTATCTCCTATGCTAGCTTATTTAGAAATAGTACATCTGTTGATTTAAAAGCAGAGGGGGTGGTTTTGTTCTTTCGGTTAAATATATGTTTGGAAAAAAACATACTGGTCTTACAATCAACACAAGGAAAGCCCTGCTAGATCAGGCCAATGGTCCATCTAGTCCAATGTTCTGTTCTCACAAAGACCAACTGGATCCCCACGGGAATAGTGGTTAGTGTGTCAGACTACGACTAGGGAGACCAGGGTTCAAATCTCCGCTTGGCCATGAAGCTCACTGGGTGACCTTGGACCAGTAACTGCCTCTCAGCCTAGCCTACCTGATGCGGTTGTTGTGGGGATTAAATGAGGAGGAGGGAACTGTGTACGTCATCTTGAGCTCTCTGGAGAAAATGTTGGGATATACAGTGGTACCTCTGGTTGTGAACAGGATCTGTTCCGGAGGCCCGTTCGCAACATGAAAAGAGCGCAACCTGAAGAGCCGTATCTGCGCAGGTGTGTGGCGTGATTTGGTGCTTGTGCGCATGCGTGAAGCACGATTTAGCGCTTCTGCGCATGCACGAGGGGCAAAACCCGGAAGTAACCCTTTCCGGTACTTTTGGGTCGCCACAGGATGTAACCTGAAAGAACGTAACATAAAGCAAACGTAACATGAGGTATGACTGTAAATGAAATGAGTAAGATATAAATAATAATATACCTGAGTGAAAGAGAACATTTCACACTTCTGAGCCCCAGCAAACTGGCATTCAGAGGCATATACCCTCCAATTCCGGAGGCAGAGCATAGTCATCTTAGCTAGTAGCCACTGACAGCCCTCTCCTCCATGAATCTGCCCAATCCTCTTTTAAACCCATCCAGGTTGGCGGCCATCATTGCCTCCTGTAGAAGGGAGTTCCATAGTTTAACTACGCACTGCATGAAGAAGTTCTTTCTTTGGTCTGTCCTGAACCTTCCAACATTCAGCTTCATAGGATTTCTACAAGTTCTAGAGTTATGAGAGAGGGAGGAAAAACCTTTCTCTCTCTCCCCTTCCTCCTTCCTATGAGTGCTTTTTATAAACCTCTATAATGTTGCCTCTGATTAACCTTTTCAAAGCAGGCGGCTGGAGTGCTTCATTCACATAATCACCCATTCAGGGACATTCACTAGCTTCCCCCTAAAAGCAGCCAATGCACACTTGCCAACAAAAAAACGGAACATGTGAAAACTCCATAGAAAACCATGATACAGGTTGACACAATAGGAGGGTTCCATTGTTGGTATTGTGTCTTGGGTGGCCTAGTCATGCGTACAAGCCATCCCCTTGATGGACATGCACGTATGTGAACCGGACAGGCCACATGCACAGGAATTCAAGGCAGAGAACTCCCATGATGTCCATTGCTTGCTTAGGCCAGTCCCAAGAGCAGGGGGAATTGTAGCTCAACAAAGATGGCTGAGCTGTCTCACCTCATCCTCGGCCAGAGCTTTGATTCACAATACAGTTACTAACAATTCCATCTCTTTCTGATGTTCAGGCTACCAGTGCTGTCCCAAAGATACATGATTCATCTAGCCAGCATGATGTCTAAACCTCAAACTGATGAGTGGATTTACACTAAAGACATATCAGTTTTCTGCGGCATATAATACTCTCTGCAAAGCAGGGAATGTTCACAGGGCTATCTCTACCGGTAGGCAAGACAAGGCATCCTTGAACCACGGCAGCAGCCCCTGGCTGCTCCTCCTAAGACCCCCTGGCCAATTCCTCTCTGTTGGAGGGCATTGCATTAAGATTCAACAGGCAGTCCAGTCATCTTTGATACATGGAATCGGGACAGGGAGTTGTCTTCTCCATTAACTTAGGCAGCAAAATGTATCTGGGGAAACCTGCTTGTTTAGATGTCTGTACTTCCTCAACATGCACTAAGTGGGACCACTCTTGCTGGCTGCGCCCCCAGTGCCAACATGCCCCGCTCTCACTGCTGCATGCATAGAATCATAGAATTGTAGCGTTGGAAGAGACCCAAAGAGTTATCTAGTTCAACCACCTGTGATGCATGGAAGGCCCTTTCTGATGAACACCAAATGCTGAGGGGTTGTGACTGGCACGTGCTTCAGTCTCGAACCTATGGCCCCCCTCTCATGCACATGAGGGGTTTCTGCTGAACAGCTCTAGTGTTAGGCTGGATTAAATTTAACGTGACCCGGAGGTGCCCATAGGGATTGTTGGGTGGAAGGCAGGGAGCCCAACACTAGGGGGCGCCAGAGCCAATGGCATGCAGAGCCAGCTAATTCTAGTTTTGTCTCCATCCTCCTTCCGGCTGAGTTCTACAAGCGCAACACTGATGAGACGAATCTGATGGCCAGGTCTCCCCTGCCCACCCCCCACCCCCCGCCCTGGACTGGCTGCAAGTAAGAAGGCAGGCAGATGGGGGCTGGCTGACGACAGACTGAGTTTGGTGGGGCAGTGCCCCATACTATGCTAAAGTACCAGCTTCCGGTGTACTTTTCTGAGCAGAACACATTTCCAAAAAACAGAAGCGGAAAAGGGCAACAGACTTGAGGAACAGGACCCGCTTGGCTTTTCTTTAAAGTTTAAGAATTGACTCATTGCGGCACAAAATACATTCATGGAAAGAAAGCATGGGAAGAGCGAAAGTCTCTTTGATCTAGCCATAGTATAACAAGAACCAACAGCTTGCAAGTTAAAAGTTGGACAAATTCAAATCAGAAATAAGGCACAATATATATATAGATAGATATCTCTCTCTTTTTCCCCTCCCTTCCTTCCTCTTTTTTTTTTTTTTTTAAACAACAGGGGAAATAGTTAACTGCTGAGGCAGGCTGCCCAGGAATAGCAGTGATATCTCCATCACTCAGACGTCTCCACCTCAAGACAAAACACTGTTGGAAAAGAGACCTCCCCTCTAGCCGGGTGACGTTATACTGGGCTTAGCAGAAGGGAAATTTGCAGTTGGAAAGATGGCGGAGTTGGTGATGTCAGTGGTGCTCTCTGGACACCTTTGTTTATATATACAGGATGTGACACCGTCGTGAGTGGATAGCTCAGGGCACAAAGGAGGTGGAGTCTCTTATGTCTCCTGGAACATTCTGGCCCAGCGCCCCCTTGAGGAGGAAGAAGGGATTTCCCCGCGCCTGGTGTGGCCCGCCGCAGCTCGTTCGCATGCAGTGGGGAAGAGAACGGCTGCAGAGGCCACACCAAGGCGCGGTTCCTCCTCTGAGCAAGCCGACCTTTGGCCGGTGTCCTCCATCTGAATAACCCCCAGGTCCACATAAGCAGGCTCTAGTAAGCCCCTCCCTCCCAGGTTTTTTTTGGGAGGGTAGGGGGCAGGGAGAAAAAAGTGCATAGATGCCCCCAAAGGGCCTGCTGGGAAGGGGGGGAGGTCGGATGAAAATACAAACAGCAAGTGATTCGCGTCCAGCCCTTGGAGTGTTTAATGTTCATGCAGCGCCTGAATTTCAGATTGGAAAATCCTGACGCAAGTGTATTGCTTAACTGATTATTCGGTTTATCATAAATATATATATGTATATTATATATAATAAGAAGAATAATAATTTCATATATATATATATATATTTGTAGGAGTCTAATATCTGGTTATAAAAGCACACGGTATTGCATCACTCAGATTTTAGGAGGTGGGGTGGGGTCTCCATGCACATCGACATGCTTTTAAAGTTGAGTTTAAAAGTTCCACCGTGGGGAGGGGGTGGTTCCAGGGACTCCCCAGCCGGACTGAGGTGGACCCACCCCAGGGGGAGACCATGCTATCTGCTGAGAGAAGACAGCAGCATCTCGGGTAAGGAGGGAAGCCCCCCCCTCCAAATACAGGAGGGAGGGGAGGTGGGTTTATGGGTGTGTGTGCAGGAGGCTTGCCATGGAGGAATCACAATTCCCCCCCTATCCCACCCCTGGCCCTCGTGGCTATAGGTATTTATAGATATGTATAGTTTGTTTTCTCCATTTGTTCTTCAAGGAAGTCCATCTCTCCAATTATCCGTCTGTCCATCCATCCATCCATCCATCCTTCCAGCTGTGGCTACTTCATCCCACTTCTCAGCACCTGGTTGGCAGCAATCAACATGACACTGATGATGAACGCGATGGCAAAGGCGCAGATGAGGCTTTTGCGGACGCACGTCTGTCTGATCTGTTGGTTTGAGCAGGCTGAGGAAGAGGGAGGAAAGGTGAGGAGGGGAGGAACAAGGAGAGGAGGAGGAGGGTGGTTTGAACAGAGAATGAGAAAAGAGAGAGCATAGAAGTCAGTGGCATAACTTTGGGGTGGCGGCAGAAAAAGGATACCTGCTGAACTTAAAGATTCTCTAGCCCAGGGCTTGGCAAGGTTTATCTCGCCTGGGCTGGTTCACTGCAGCGGAGATCCCTCTGTAGGCCAGATTTTGCACGAATGTGCGGTTTCCAGTGCCTGCGCCTGCACAGATGCAATTTCCGGTGTCTGCTTCTACGCAGACATGATTTCTGGCGCTGCGGAAGTGAGTCCCCGCGCTGTGTGCAGGGACTCGCCAAGCGGGCAGCTCGGTTAGGGAGTGGCTCATGGGCCGGTTAAATGACCCCCGTGGGGTGCTTGTGGCCCATGGGCCTTAGGTTGCCTACCCCTGCTCTAGCCCTTGAAGGACAGAACCTTCATGAGCATCAGTTCCTTTAAACATATATATATATATACAGTGGTACCTTGGGTTACAAATACCTTAGGTTAAAAATGCTTCAGGTTACAAACTCCGCTAACCTGGAAGAGTTACCTCGAGTAACTCTTAATGAAATCGCACACCAGTGCGCAGAAACAGCAGGTGGCCCCATTAGCTAAAGTGCTGCTTCAGGTTAAGAACAGTTGCAGGTTAAGAATGGACCCCCGGAACGAATTAAGTTCTTAACCCGAGGTACCAGTGTATTTCATCTAGTCCCGTATCCTGTTCTTACAGAAATCTTCAACCTGGAGTCCCTGCCCTCCCTGCAATATCTGGGGATCTGTTTCTAGTGAAATATCCAACTTCTGAGACTTGCTCCTTCCTACACGCTGACTCCAACCCCCCGCCACTCTGGGCTGGGGTGATTTGGCATGCAAAGCCATTCTTTCTCCACTGGTCCCCTTGCAGCCACCATTGGCATTAGTATTCAAAGCAGCTCATAGCCTAAACAGAACAACCACTTCCCTAATTAAACAAAAGACGAGTGAGCAAGATCTAGCACAGGAACAGACTGGACTTGCTGATGTTGTGGCCTTGCCAGGGCTGGATCAACATGGGACATGTGGGACATTTGTCCCAGTCCTGAGTCCTTTTGGGACGGTGAACAACTAACCACCTGCTCTGCCCTTCCTTTTGGTTCCCAAGTGCTACAGTTTCTTAAGGAGAGTTAGATACTACAGCCTTTGTAGAAGACAACCCAAAAGGATGGTTTCCCTCCCCTCTTTGAGGTTGGCTGCTAGTGGGTGAATCATGCCCCTGAATAGGTAAAGGTAAAAAGGTAAAGGATCCCTGGACGGTTAAGTCCAGTCAAAGGCAACTCTGGGGTTGTGGTGCTCATCTTGCTTTCAGGCTAAGGGAGCCGGCATTTGTCCACAGACAGTTTTCTGGGTCATGTGGCCAGCATGACTAAACCGCTACTGGCGCACGGAGGACCATGGCGAGCGCCAGAGTGCACGGAAACACCGTTTACCTTCCCACCACAGCGGTACCTATTTATCTACTTGCACTGGTCTGCTTTTGAACTGCTAGGTTGGCAGGAGCTGGGACAGAGCAAGCACCCCATCGTGGGGATTCGAACTGCTGACCTTCTGATCAGCAAGCCCAAGAGGCTCAGTGCCACCCGCCGTCCCTTATGCCCCTGAATAGGTTGAGAGGAAAGGAAGGCCTGAGGGATGGATACCCTAATAGCTGGGAGAATGGGAATAGAGACTGACCGTAGCAGTGGGTTAAAAGTGAAGAACGTCAATGAAGGACCTTAGCTTAGTGGTAGAGCATCTGCTTTGCATGCAGAAGGTCCCAGGTTGAATTCCTGACAACTCCAGGCAGCCCTGGGCAAGAACTCTGCCTGAAACCCTGGAAAAGCTGCTACCAATCAGTGTAGACAATACTGAGCAAGATGGACAAATGCCCTGACTTGATATAAGGCAGCTCCCAATGTTCCTGAACTAATTTACCTCACTCAGTTTAACAGTGAGGGTCTCTAGGTGAGAAAGCTTCCTGAACCACTGAGTACCTGCTGGAGGGTTGCTGTCTAGTTCGATTTATCCTGAGGACAGTCTGGACTTTATGAACATTATGCATAAGATCTGGTTCTTTTGGTGTAGCAGGGCTAGGGAACATACCAACCAGAGACCCCGTAGAACTGCTTCTTGCCCAGGTATATAGTACTGCAGGGGTGAAAAACCTGTGGCCCTCTGGACATTGCTGGACTACAGCTCCCACCATCCCAGACTGTTGGCTAAGCTAGGTAGGGATGATGGCAACTGGAGTCCAACAACTTCTCTAGGGCCAAAGGTTCCCCACCCCTCTGAGCCCTGGATCAGAACTAGGTGGATGGAGAAAGGTACTGAGGGACAACCATGTGGCTTCCCTGACCACTGGGTCCAGTTGTGGCCGACTCTGGGGTTGCGGCCCTCATCTCGCTTTATTGGCCGAGGGAGCCGGCGTACAGCTTCTGGGTCATGTGGCCAGCATGACTAAGCTGCTTCTGGCGAACCAGAGCAGCACACATAAATGCTGTTTACCTTCCCGCCGGAGCGGTACCTATTTATCTACGGTACTTGCACTTTGACGTGCTTTCGAACTGCTAGGTTGGCAGGAGCAGGGACCGAGCAGGGATTCGAACCACCGACCTTCTGATCGGCAAGTCCTAGGCTCTGTGGTTTAACCCACAGCGCCACCCACGTCCCAGAGTACTTTTAGTTCAGTTTAAAGAACCCCTATCCTACCTACAGGGAGAAGCTGGAGATGATTGGCTCCTTCCCCATCACCTGATACCTTGGCTGGAAGGCTTCTACCTAGATGCTCCTGCCTATGGGATTGAAGGGCATGTAGTTCCCTTTTATGGCCAGCTGGTAGAAGGGTACGTATGGAGCTGATGTCCAACTCCCATGATTCCCATGGCTCCCAAATTGAAATCCCATGGCACCCAGTGATCCAAGTGCTGACAAAGATTTGCTTACTCTCCACATCAACTGGACACTCCTCTGCATTCCCCATGTGGCTTTCCTCCTCCGTCATGATGATGTTCTCGATGTCCTTCATGGAGAGGTGCTCGCAGAAAGTGTCGTACAGCAGCCGTTTCAGCTCGTCAACCGTCAGCTTCTGCATGTCGCACTGCAGAGGTAGGAACAGTCGTCACAGGATGGTCACAGCTCCTGAATCCATTGCATGGAGCTTTGGTTGAGCCAGGAAGCACACACATACACACACGTACACCAGGGTTAGCCAATGTGGTGCCCTCCAGATGCTGTTGGACTACAACTCCCATGAGCCCTTGCCAGCATGACCAATGATTGGATATGATGGGAAATTGGGTTGTATCCAAGGAATGACATCTGGTTCCATTTCAAGCCACATGGGCAAAGGAAAATATGCTACCCGATGGCATTGTGATGTCAGATGACCGACAGGTGGGTGGTGCTATCCACCTCTCAAAGCAGCTCTGGGCAGGGGAGGTTGGGGGACCGTTTTACCGGCTTCATCAACTATAGTCATTCCTGGACAGGGATAGCCTGACCACTGTCGTCCACGCATTGGTAACATCGAGGCTGGATTGCTGTAATGCACTCTGTGCGGGTCTGCAGAATGCAGTGGCCAGATGGCTGTCAGGAGCTTCTGGTTGGGGACATGAGACACTATTGTTAAAACAGCTGCACTGTCTGCCCATCTACTACCAAGCCAGGTTCAAGGTTAATTTACAAAGCCCTGAACAACTTAGCTCTAGGGTACCACAGGGATCGCTTGAACACTTACGCCCCAGATCAATATCTGAGATCATCTGCAGGAGCATCGTTGGCCATTCCTTGACTTGCTAAGACTCGTTTGACAACAACAAGAAACTGAACCTTTAATGTTACTTGGCCAGTCTTGTGGAACTCATTGCCACTAGATATTCAGCAGGCACATTCTATGCTGAAAACCTTACTGTTGTGCCAGGCCTATGCAGGCAATTAAGAGTACATCTTTCCAAAGCGGTTAATTGACATCTGTTTTAACCTTTGTTATGGTTTTTATTGTATGGTTTTATTGCTGGAAACTGCTTTGATATGGATTTTTCTGACACAGCAGCATGTAAATATTTTTAAATAAATATCTATCCCACTGGCTAGAAATGGTGTTCCGTCCCTGGCCAAGAGGAATGTGGTTCACGTGAAGAAACTACTGAGCCATTGTTAGGGCTTTGCATGAACAGGCTCAATGCTGTGAATCTTAAGGTAGAAGAGAGAAGCTCCTTAGTCCATGACTGGTGTTTGTAATTCTAGACCCAGGGATCTTTTAAAAGGAAGGTGGCAAGGCAATCAGAGACTGGCTGTGTGGCATATTTGCACAAATGAGGCTACTTGAAAACGGTGGAGGGACTAGAGTGTTTTGATATATTGATTTGCTAAAAGTGATCCTATGGACATTGTTTTAAAGACAGGGTGCCAAACCCAGCAGCAGCTTCCTTCAACTTGGTTTTGGGCTACAAAACCAGAGGGTTTGGACTACAATTCCCATCAGCCCCAAACCAGCCCTGCTGTATGATGGTAGGATAGATAAGAACATGGTCATGCTGGCTAGGGCTGATGTGAGTTGTAGTCTAAAGAGCACCAGGTTGGGAAGGCTGTTCTAGGATTTCATATAGGCTAGGGACAGGGAGGTTGTGGCCATCCTGATGTTGTTGGACTACAGCTCCCATCAGGCTCAGCCAGCATGGACAATGGGCAGGCATGATGGGAGCTGTAGTCCAGCAACATCTGGTGGATCACAGGTCCACCATCCCTGATAGGCTAATGTCCTTCCACAGGGCACAATGCAGGTCAGTAGTTTCAGCACCATGGAGAGCTCTAAGTGAGCTGCTTGCTCCAATGATGACTGAAACCTGTTATGACTTCACCATCACTTCTCCCAGATTCCATCCCTACCTCAAAGAGTGGAAGGCCATGCAGGCTGGGGCTGATGGGAGTTGTAGTCCAAAACACATGGATGGCATCAGGCTGAGGGGAGGCTGCCATAAAATGTAGAAACACCCTGAAAAATCCCCATTCCCGTCCTCTGAAGATGGAAATTGAGCAGGGAAGCATGAAGGAGCATGACATAATTAAGGAAAATGGTGATGCCTACCTCCTGGTGTGAACCAGCAGTCCAGTCACCATGAAAAACGGGAAAATACGCATCTTCAGTACATATATCTGCAGTAAAATCAAGAAAGAGGGCCAAACCATCAGGTTTCAGGGGCGGGGGGCGGGAATCGGTGTTTCCTTACCTTCCAAAACACAGTGTCAAAGTCAGTGCCGTGGAATTTTTCCGGGATGCCGGATGTGGAAAGTTTGGGGCCAAGCAACGTCACAAACTCCTCAAAGTCCACTTGTCCGTCGCCTGGAAATGACAGACACCAGCACAGGTGAAAACGAGGCAGCATCAGGTCCCCATGGCAGGTTAAAACCATATAAAAATACAATACTAAAATCAGTAAAAACAATTCACAGGCAGGCAACTTCTTTGTGGAAGGCAATAATTGTTCTTAGCAATGCATCATAGAAAACAACCAAATGGGCATACTAGTGTTAGAAGTATGTATTCTTACTAGGGGTTACTTCCCCTGCTTGCATTGCTCGCCAACCACCTACGTGACGACAGTCTTACATTTATATTTATATGGTAAGTTATTTCTTGCTTTTGTTTGTCTCTAAATAGTTTGAGAAGGGATATGTTTGCTTTTTAGCTTTGCTTTCACACAGAATGTTTTCTGAGGTCCAAATGATACGTTGCGTTAGTCACATAGCTTCTCCTGTAAGTTTGCTTTAATTATTTAAACAAACAAACAAACAAACAAACAAACAAACTGTTCAGGCGATTCAAAGACATAAACACAGGGTCCATTTTTATGGGTCAGGGAAAGCCTGGGCTTGCTCAAGCGCCTTGATGGTTTTGATTGCCCTTTTCCTGAACACCCCCCCCCCCAGCTCTGCAGTATCCTTTTTGAACTATCTTCCAGGTGTGGTCACAGGATAGATTTGTACAACTGCGTTATGACTCTGGCAGATAATAATAATAATAATAATAATAATAATAATAATAATAATAATAATTCTACGTCCCTTTCCTAATGGCCCCTAGAATGGAATTCACCTTTCCCCTCCACAGCTGATAGGCACACTGGGCCAACATTTTCATCAAGCTATTTGCCACGACCCCTATATATCTCATCCCTGGTCAGTCACCACCAATTCATTTCCCATTAGTGCATGTGTTAGGAGATAAATATATATGCTAGCTAGATGCTTTGCTGCCGTGTGGAGTCTTTCCCACACACTGCCTTTCACTGCCTTTGATCTTGCATCCCAGCTGCCTTGACAAACAGCCATTCCTTCTGATTGGACCGCCCCCCCCCCATTCCCTGCTGCCCCCGAAGAAACAGGCACAAAGGTTAAAAAGCCCATTAGGTAACCAGCTCACAGATTAAAATCCAGCAAGGAAGTCAATAACCTACGAAATAGAGTTGGGCTGAAAACACCATCCCTCTGGAGATCTTCTATCTATCCTGGTGATCTGGTGAGTAGATCAGATGAGCTGGCATGGCCTCTGGATAATTATTGGGGAATGCCAGAGTTAATTATCTCCATTACACGGACAGCTCTGTTAATCTGTCACTGCAACAAAGGCCGCCCAGAGGCGGCAGCAGAAAATGAAGGTATATTATTCTCCAGCTGATCAGAGCAGGAACACCAGAAGCTGCCTTATACTGAGTCGGAGTATCGGCCCATCCAGCTCAGTATTGTCTACACTGACTGGCAGCTGCTCTCCAGGGGTTCAGGATGGAGTCTTTCCCAGAACTTCCTGGAGATGTCACAGATCGAAACTAGGACCTTCTGCATGAAAAGCAGATGCTCTACCACTGAAATACCACCCTTGCCCTAGGACCCATCTCATCTTTAGTGGAGAACAGCCATACTCAGAGATGCCAAGGATTAAACCTAGGATTTTTGGCATGCAAAGGAGATGCTACGTCCCTTCACTGTATTGAGTCAGACTGTTGGTTCATTGATTGGTTGGTTCATTGTCTACATTGATTGGCAGTGTTTCAAGCATGGAGTATCTGTTAGAATTCCCGCTCCATGATTGCAGTCATGGGATTTTTGTCTATTGCATGATGGTGCATGTTTTAACTCCACAGAGTGGGAAGTGATGGAGACAGGATGTTTGTGTTGCTGTGTTCCGTGAAGTGGGACTATTGTCCTTTGTTCTTTTCCTCTTTGCTGTCTGATGCTAGAGAGAGAGGGAGCCATGTTGCAGTGCTCCATGTGTGTTTATATGTAAATAAAGTAGATTAGCCAAAATGCTGAGTTGCTGAGGTCTGTTACGCAAGCTGCGAAGACTCTGTGGATCCCTAAGTGTGCTAATGTCTGTTGGCATCGGTCGCTGTGATGTTCGGGCAGAAGAAAGCTTATGAAGCTCCCGAACAATTGACCAGGAGGGAGGGAACATGCCAGTCGGGCATGTGTCTCTGCCAGGGTCCTACTTGAGAGTAGGACGAGCTCCTGACAGTATCCTCTCCTCCCCCAGTAGCCTCAGAGGCAAGAGGAACAAACTGTTCATATGTTATGGCTTTTTATTCAGTCATCTGGTTGCAAGACAAAGGATCCATGTCTCCACACATAGGAGACGTTGGCTACTCCTAGTCCCTCCTCTTCCGTCTCCCACAACATCTTGGAAACCTACAGGAAGTCACAGGAGTCACATCCCTCCGCCTTCTCTGTTCTTGAATGGGGAGGGACCAGCGAGCCCTTGGACTAGGAGGGTCTCCCATACTCTCCAGGGAGGTCTCTGCTGTCTGCTCTCTCACTTCTCCCTCATCCTCCACTATCTCATAACTAGGCATTTCCTCATTCTGCTTTACGTCATCCCTGTCTCCCTCTCCTCCCGAAACTGCTGGAGACATGGGGGTCAAAATTTCCCACTCCTCCTCCTCTTCTGAGAGGTGCCGATCAGACCAAGGGCTCAATTCCCATTCCTCCTGTTCAGTCCGGTCCCAGGTTACATACGCTTCAGGTTAAAGACTCCGCTAACCCAGAAATAGTGATTCAGGTTAAGAACTTTGCTTCAGGATGAGAACAGAAATCGGGCTCCGGCGGCGCGGCAGCAGCAGGAGGCCCCATTAGCTAAAGTGGTGCTTCAGGTTAAGAACAGTTTCAGGTTAAGTACGGACCTCTGGAACGAATTAAGTACTTAACCCGAGGTACCACTGTAGAAAGTTGTATTATACTGAGTTAGACCTTGGTCCACGTAGCTCAATATCATCTACACTGACTGGCAGCATCTTTCCAGGATTTCAGGCACTGGTCTCTCCCAGCTTCACCTGGAAATGCCAGGAATTGAACCTGGAACCTTTGGCATGCAAGGCATATGCTCTACTGACTGAGCTAATGTTAGTAATATAGGAAGCTGCCTTATATTGAGTCAGACCACTGGTCCATGTGCTCCAGTATCATCTGTGCTGACTGACAGCAGCTCTCCGGGGTTTCCTAGCCCTGCCCTGAGATGTCAGGGATCGAACAGGAGACCATTTGCCTGCAATGCATGTGCTGTGCCAAAGGAAGCTAACTTATATTGAGTCAGAGCACTTGTCTATCCAGCTCAGAATTATCTACACTGACCATCAGTGGCTCCCCAGGTTGTCAGCCAAGGGACTTTCCCAGCACTACCTTGAAATGCCGGGGATTGAACTTGGGACCTTCTGCATGCAAACTAGATGCTCTACCACAGAGCTACAATTAGGAATGTAGCAAGCTACCATTAGTCCATCTAGGTCAGTATTGTCTACACTGACTAGCAGCAACTCTCCAGGGTTTCAGACTGAGGATATGCCTGGCCCTACCTGAAGATGCCAGGGATTGAACCTGAGCTCTTGTGCATGTAAAAAAGAAGCTCTACAATTTAGCTATGGCCTTTCTCCTAATTAAGCAGTCTCCCCCAAGCTGGAGACCTCTAGCTATTTTGCACTACATTTCCCAGCAGCTTCAGGTGGTGAGAGAGGGAAAATCGTGCCTCTTTCTGCAACCTTCTAAAACAGTAGCTACTGGGGGCCATCACATAAGGTAGGCAAGCAAAAGAAGGGATAGAATTCAGCTACTCCATGGGTGCCCCTTGCCCCTATGAATGGGCCCTTCCTGAGTCTGTGGGCCAGGGATCCGAGTCCAGTTGGCTTACTCTCTGGAGCCAGCTAAGTAGGGTCAGTTTTGCCACCTTTAATATCAATCCTTTCCATGGAAAGCAGCCCAGAGATAAGAGCAATTCTGAGCGCTGGCAAATTCGCAGCTTGAATTTTATGGAGCTGTCAACCTTTTTTTTACAACTCTGGGATGAGACTCTTTTCTGAAAGACAAATATTCCCTTTAGCTGGGGGACATCAAATCTGTAATAGCTCTGGCAATGGTCACATTAGAGGCACATCAGCCGGGGACGCTCATGAAGTTCAGTGCGGGAAGGAAGGCAGCCTGGCTGAGCAAGCTAGAAACAGAAGGGGGAAAGGTGTGGGGTGAAGGTGGGATAAGAAGGAATCAAGATTGAGCACCCTCCCCCAAACATGTCACCTCTCTATTCCCCGCATCCATGCCTAATAGCACCAGGGAGAAGGCACAGGGATTTGACAAATGAGCACAAGGCTGGCCAGTAGTTTCAGCACCACGGAGAGCTCTAAGTGAGCTACTTGCTCCTAGAGTGCCTGGGACTTGACTGAAGCCTTTTATGCGTTCAGGGACAGATCACTCCTCCCAAATGCCATTTCTTCCTCCAGGAGTGGGAGTCTTTGCTGGCTCGTCCACAACATCTGGAGGACACCAGATTGGGGGAAGGCTAGTCAGGGAGGAGAGCACACAGAAGAAACAGAGAGTTTGATTCAAAAGAGAAGAGCAACAAAAGAGGGGGGAAGCATCCAAAACTTTCCCCACCCCCCTCCAAATAGTCTTACCATCCATGTCAAGTCTCTGGATGATGACTTCCAGTTCCACCTCATTGGGCATGTAGCCAAGGGACCTCATTGCTGTGCCCAGTTCCTGCTTGGAGATGAAACCGTTGCCGTCCCGGTCAAAAACTTTGAATGCCTCACGGATCTCTGTAAGGAGAGAGGAAAGGTTGCTATTTAGGCTACTAGGGTATGTGACCAGGCCTTGAGAATAGGCATATTTGTCAATTTTGGTTTCTCGTTTTTTTTCCCATTTTTAAGTTTAGTTCTCTTCATTTCCACATCAGGCTGCAAATTTTTCAGAAACAAGTCCACATGAAAATGCACCACAATTTTAGTGCAAATTTCTCTTGACAGACATATTTGTATGCATTTTTTCCTAGCGTACACGGTTTTGCAAAGCAGAATGCATATTTATATGGTTTTTGGTTTTTTTTACAAATGCATACATTTTTATGCACGCTTTGCCCCAGAATATGCAGTTTTGTACACATTACTTGGTTGAACACAATGCTACATTTCAACATTTGGCAAAGTGCAAATTTCAATGGTCTAGAACTATTTAGGAAAGTGAGAATCAGGTGGTTTGCCTTTTGATACTACAGTGGTACCTTGGGTTAAGTACTTAATTCGTTCCGGAGGTCTGTTCTTAACCTGAGACTGTTCTTAACCTGAAGCACTACTTTAGCTAATGGGGCCTCCTGCTGCTGCTGTGCAGCCGGAACACAATTTCTGTTCCCATCCTGAAGCAAAGTTCTTAACCCGAGGTACTATTTCTGGGTTAGCGGAGTCTGTAACCTGAAGTGTATGTAACCTGAAGCATATGTAACCCGAGGTACCACTGTAATGGAATTGAATCTCACACCCATCCCTACCAGATAATATAAGAATATAAGAGGAGCTTGTTGGATCTGGCCAGTGGCTCATCTAGTTCAACATTCTGTTCTCAGAAAATCCAGGGCATGGAAACAGGACTGCTCCTGACACAACTCCTTTTAGAGGTCTTGGTCTGGAATCTTCCAACCTTCAGCTTCACTGGATGTCCCTGAGTTCCAGTGTTATGAAAGAGGGATAAAACCTTTTCTCTATCTACTTTCTCCATGCTACACATACCGTATTTTTCGGTCTATAAGACGCACCAGACCACAAGACACACCTAGTTTTTGGAGGAGGAAAACAAGAAAAATAATATTCTGAATCTCAGAAGCCAGAACAGCAAGAGGGATCGCTGTGCAGTGAAAGCAGCAATCCCTCTTGCTGTTCTGGCTTCTGGGATAGCTGCGCAGCCTGCATTCGCTCCATAAGACGCACACACATTTCCCCTTACTTTTTAGGAGGGAAAAAGTGAGTCTTATAGAGCAAAAAATACGGTAATTTTATAAACATCTATAATGCCACCTCTCTAAACTAAAACCCCTAAATGGCTATGGTGTTATTCAACCTTATTTTTATTTCCTCTGAACCCCCATGATGGAAGCAAGTTGGATCTCAAATGCTTATAACATTTTAGAACAGCTACCTGTCCCATGGACTGCAAGAAGATCAAACCTATCCATTCTGAAGGAAATCAGCCCTGAGTGCTCACTGGAAGGACAAATCCTGAAGCTGAGGCTTCAATACTTTGGCCACCTCACGAGAAGAGAAGACTCCCTGGAAAAGACCCTGATGTTGGGAAAGTTTGAGGGCACAAGGAGAAGAGGACGACAGAGGACAAGATGGTTGGATAGTGTTCTCGAAGCTACAAACATGAGTCTGACCAAACTGCGGGTGGCAGTGGAAGACAGGAGTGCCTGGCGTGCTCTGGTCCAGGGGGTCACGAAGAGTCGGACACGACTAAACGACTAAACAACAGCAACAACCTGGTTCCATGCAAAGGGTGGCGTGATCTTCACTTGTTTTGTGTCCTTACTAGAACTGCATCAGCATGTGCTTCCATGTGCTGCTTCCAGCAGCCACTAGCCAGCCAGATATCTCTGGTGGGAGATGAACAGGGTGAAAGGGTAACAGCCGTCCCTCTCTTGTCTTCCTCAGCATCTCATAAACCTCACTTGAAATTTATGGGCAGTAAAACGCCTTGCTTTCAGATTCATTCCAGGAAATTGGCAAGGAGATCAGGTTAGATGTCAGAAACAAAGCCAGTCCCTCCTTGCTTAAGCTACCATTTAATTACACACAAGAAACCCCATCCTCGCAAGGTGGCAATTTATTATTTATGTGTGGATTTATGGGCTCCTAACTCTTTGTGGCCTTGAGGGGGCATTTGGAAATCAAAAACTGTCATGGACACACACACACACGTTTCACAGGAGAAAACCCAGTGAGGCACAGAATCCCCCCTCTTCCAAACAGACAAAACACTTAGGTTGCTTCTAGATGACTTGTTTATTGAGCATTCGTTCTGATTTGTTTGGAGGGGGGTTAGACAACATCTGCTATTTATTGAACATGTATTCTGATTTGCTTGAAGCTGCATGCTCATGAAGGTTAAGGCTATCAGTGGCTAATAATCACGATGCCTCTACAGCAGGGGTCGGCAAGGTTCACCTCACCCGGGCCGGTTCACTCCAGCGGAGATCCCTCTGTGGGCCAGATTGCGCATGTGCATGAGCGTGTGTGGCCGCGATTTCCAGCATCTGCATCTGTGCAGATGTGATTTCTGGCATCTGAGCATGTGCAGATACGATTTCCAGTGTCTGCATCTGCACAGATGTGATTTCCAGTGTCTGAGCATGCACAGATGCAATTTCCAGCGTCTGTGTCTGCACAGATGCAATTTCTGGTGTCTGAGCATGCACAGAAGTGATTTCTGGCACTGCTGAAGCGAGTCCCCAAGCCATGGAGACTCGCCAAGCGGGCGGCTCAGTTCAGGGGCGGCTCAGGGGCTGGTTAAACAACCCCCATGGGCTGCTTGTGGCCCATAGGCCTTAGGTTGCCTACTCCTACTCTACAGTCAGAGGCAAGGATACTTCTGAATATTAGTTGCTGGAAGTCACAGGAGGGGCGAGGGCTGTTGTGCTCTGGTCTCACTTGAGAGTTTTGCACAGGCATCTGGCTGGCTGTTGTAAGAACAGGATGCTGGCCTGTAAGAACATGGGCTGCTGATCGGATCCAGCAGGGCATTATTGTTATTGTTATTATTATTGTTGTTGTTGTTATTATTAATAATCCATCTATCACCCTCAGGTCCCAGGGTGGGTTACAACAATGGAAACAAACAATATTAATGTACAATATTACACAATATTAAAACAGTTGAAAACAATTAATTTCTGTCTCTGTGTGTCTGTCTTTTATTTATTTTCTTAAGTTACATAACAAGCATCAACAATTTAACAAAAGACGAAAGAACGTTATGAAATCTACCCCGTAACAAGCTGAACAAAATCAGAAGCAGAAACACCAAGAAGCTTCTGTGCACAGACACCCACAAAGAAGTTCATATAAATGCAGAGACAGCGTATTTAAATTAATAAAAAGTGAGAACAAACATTTAACAGATCCATATTCTGGAGTACACCCTAGGGACTTTCTGTTTGCTGTCTGAAGTATTTGTATAAGCAATAAGCGATAAAATTCCACTGGTCTCTCGCAAACCAATCTCTGTGTTTATTTCCTCTAGCTATTCTTAGTTTACATGTGATTTTATCTGCTGAAACCTTTCATACCATGCTGTTAAATTAGCACCTTAACGGTCTTTCCAAAAAGGTGCAATAGTCATATGAGCAGCTTCTAATAAGTATCCTATCGTGGTTTATCTCTCAAGTCCATATTATCATCTGTAAATAAATTTAGCAGAGCAAGCTCTGGGGTCTTCCTGACATATTGATGAGCAATTTTATCAGTTTCATGGAAAACCTGATCCCAGAACACAAATACATTGACACTTGTCCACTACATATGTTTGGAGTTACCACTTACGTTCTCATCCTTCACTTCCCAGCTGCTTTGTCACAAAAAATGGTCTGATATTTTGGGGAAGTGGGTTTGTTGTGCAAGAGTTCTGAATCCACTTTGACCGAGTGGCCTGAATTTGCTTGCAGGTGACTGAAACTTGCTTGAGAATAGCAGCAATCTGCATGGGCACCAGTATAAAGGTAAAGGTAAAGGGACCCCTGACCATTAGGTCCAGTCATGGCCGACTCTGGGGTTGTGACGCTCATCTCGCTTTATTGGCCGAGGGAGCGCACGGAAACGCCGTTTACCTTCCCGCCGGAGTGGTACCTATTTATCTACTTGCACTTAGATGTGCTTTTGAACTGCTAGGTTGGCAGGAGCAGGGACCGAGCAACGGGAGCTCACACCGTTGCGGGGATTCGAACCGCCAACCTTCTGATTGGCAAGCCCTAGGCTCTGTGGTTAACCCACAGTGCCACCCATGTCCCTCGGGCACTAGTGTATACCTCACCAAAACATATAGTAGACTTGGGTGTTTTACTTGTCAGGTGTGTAGCTCGAAAGGATGAGGGGGGTGGGCTTCCTTTGCCAATGGGGAAGCTGTTTCCACATCCTGCACCAGGGGGGCAATACAGCGGGAGAAGGCAGGGGCGGAGGAAGGGGTGGGGGCAGATCACCCCAGGTGCCCTCACTGTAGGGGGTGACATTCGGCGCACCTCCTGCCAGCGACTCCCCAGCCTACCCTGAGCCATCAGGGTAAGGGGAGGAGCTGTGCCACTTTGCCAGCGGCCTTCCCCCCTTCCCCCTTTGTTTTGACAGCTTGGGGGAGGCTTGGGAGTCATGGGTGGGCGACGAGGCGAATGTCCATCATGGGAGGCTTGCTCCGCCCTGTGAGCAGCTCGCTCCGCCCCCGGCTGCAGGGCACACATGCTGCTCCGTGCATCCGAGCGGCTATCCCGTGCCTGGGAGGGCACCATCCATGCCATGCCCCCCTCGGGAGCACGGCTGCCCTGGGCAGCATGGGCATATGTTCCGGAGCTGGGAGGAGGGGAGAATGGAGGGGAGAAAGGACCTGGGGCAGCTCCTTCAAACAAATACAGTGGTACCTCAGGTTAAGAACTTAATTCGTTCCGGAAGTCCCTTCTTAACCTGAAACTGTTCTTAACCTGAGGTACCATTTTAGCTAATGCGGCCTCTTGTTGCTGCCGTGCCACTGGCATGCGATTTCTATTCTCATCCTGAGGTAAAGTTCTTAACCCGAGGTACTGCTTCCGTTTTAGCGGAGTCTGTAACCTGAAGCGTTTGTAACCCGAGGTACCACTGTAGCTGACTATGAGGGAGATGGCATTGTTAGGCATTTGTCAAGGCCCACAGTCTGTGGTTGGGCTGCACCCAGAACACACACAGGTGTCCATATTCTGAACTAAAAAATACCCATAAGAAGAGCCTCTCTGGATCAGGCCAATGACCCAGCTAGTCCAGTATCCTGTTCTCACAGTGGCCAACCAGATGCCTGTGGAAAGCCCGTAAGCAGGATTCGAAAGCAAGAGCCCTCTCCCCTCCTATGGTTTCCAGCAACTGCTCTTTAGAAGCATAGTAACTGTATCCGACTGTGGAGGCAGAACGCAGCCGTCATGACTAGCAGCCATTGACAGCCCTCTCCTCTGTGAATTTGTCCAATTCTCTCAAAAAGCCATCCAAGCTGGTGGCCACCACTGCTTCCTGGGGGGGACAGGGGGCGACAACTCTATAGTTTAACTCTGTGTGAAGAAGCCCTTTCTTTTATGTGTCCAGACTCTTTCAACATTCAGGCTTCACTGGATGTCTGCCAACTCTGGTGTTATGAGAGAGGGAGGAAAGCATTTCTCTGTCCACTTCCTCCATGCTGTGCATCATTTTATACATTTCTATCATATCGCCTCTAACTCTCCTTTTCTCTAAATTCCCAAATGCTGCAATCTCTCCTCATAGGGGAGTTTCTCCACCCTCTCGATCATTTTGGTTTCCCTTTTTTTGAACCTTTCATCACTCTGCAATATCTATTTTGAGGTGAGACAACCAGAGAAAGTACAGTATTCAAAATGCAATCACTCCATAGGGGTGTGTGTGTGTGTGTGTATATATATATATATATATATATATATATGAATGACATTAGGGTATCAGCAGTTTAATTTTCCCTGTCTAGCAATGCCCAGAAACTAGACACACACACACACACACACACACACACACACACACACACACACACTACTTTCAGTCCACAGTAAATAAAACACAGACAAGGAACAGGCGATAGATTGGGCAAGGCTGCTTGAAAGACTTTAAGGGCTCTACTTAAAGACTCTTCCCCTGTGTGATGGCAGCTTGCGCCAGCTTCTTAAGACCCTGGACACGTGGGCAGTAGAGGACTATGGCATGCCCACTGCACACAGATCCACTATAACTCCTCTCAATTACTGTTCCCATAAACATAAATGTCGATAAGAAAAATTGTACCTGGCTCCTGGGGTGTCCCCTCCCCCCTTTTAACACCAACCAACCTACACCGCAAGGTCCTTGAGTTAACTTTTTCAGACCTGGACAGCTGCAAGCCAGTTTTGATGCTGGTTATTCTTTTAGAACACTGAACTATTTTTCTGATCTTTGGTGACTCGAATTGACATCCTGTGGTGCTCGGGACTTGACTGCATTTGATAGCGCTATGTAATGAGATCTTGCACTGGACCATTTGCGGGTTGGTAGGCAATTGCGTCAAGTCCTTGATAGAATCTGACAGTGGACATACCGCCCTATTAGCTGCTTGGCAGTGCTTGATAGCTGTCAGCTTGCGTGATGGCCTGCATGATGTCTCCGTAAACACTCAAGAGGTGCCCGCATGTTGAACACCACAGTCATAGACTCACAGAACCATAGAGTTGGAAGGGACCATGAGGGTCATCTAAGTCAAACCCTCTGCAATGCAGGAATCGTTTGCCCAATGTGGGGCCCAAACCACTTACCCTGCGATTATGAGTCTCATGTTCTACCGACTGAGCTATCCTACATATGTCTGCTTAAGTGCATCAGAAAAGCCCTGCTGGATCAGGCCAATGGTCCAGGTAAGCCAGATGGTTGGGGTATTAATAATAATAATAAAATCCAGCAGCTTGTTCTCTTAGTAGCTAACAAGATCCCTTGGCAAAACCCTCAAGTAGCCTTAAAAAGTAAAGGTAAAGGGACCCCTGACCATTAGGTCCAGTCGTGGCTGACTCTGGGGTTGCGGTGCTCATCTCACTTTATTGGCCGAGGGAGCCAGCATATAGTTTCCAGGTCATGTGGCCAGCATGACTAAGCCGCTTCTGGCAAACCAGAGCAGCGCACAGAAATGCCGTTGACCTTCCCACCGAAGCGGTACCTATTTATCTACTTGCACTTTGAAGTGCTTTTGAACTGTTAGGTTGGCAGGAGCAGGGACCGAGCACGGGAGCTCACCCCATCGTGGGGATTTGAACCGCCGACCTTCTGATTGGCAAGTCCTAGGCTCTGTGGTTTAACCCACAGCGCCACCCGCGTCCTCAAGTAGCCTTAGAACATTCCATATTCCAAGTTAACATTTCACGTTAAATTCTAAAATATCATCGCTCGGTGGAAGTCCATTTCAACAGCGGAGGCTGGTCTGTTAGGATGAAAGAGGCAGTGACCCACCAACTTTAGTCTGCTCCCAGTCAGCCTTTACCTGCCAGCCTTCTTTCTTACAACTTGCTCGGGGGTGGCCCTGCCTGTCACCTCCCTCCTCCTTAGTCTTAGTGTTGCAGCAGAGAGGAGGATGAGGGCAAAACTAGAATTACTGTAGTTGGCTTTGCGTGTCATGGGCTGTGGCGCCACCTGCTGTCCAGCTCCTTGCTTCCCACCCTATCAATTTCAATGTGCACCACTCACCACTATTTCATTTCAATGGTTCACATGCAAATAAGAGATGCTCACAGAGTATTTAAGAAATCCTGCATAAAGTGATGAAGGGGGTCAAGTAAGGAGGTGATTCTCTTGTGTCCCAGGGCTTGAATTACATAACACCCTTCCTGCTATTCCACCACTTCTATTGCTGAAGAAAGACCTTTTTAAATGTTTCGAACAGAGCAAAGATAAATGGAAAGGAGAAGTATAAATCAGTGTAGAAATTGGGCATTTGAACTAAATAGGAACATTAAACCTGAAACCGAAGTGTCACAGTGGGGTGGGTGTCCCAATTTCCTCTGCTTTCGGAAATGAATTCTTGGTTGGTAAGTTATGACTGTTGTTCAGCAGCTGCTGCAGCAAGGATGTTTTCTAGGTGGCTGAGGGCTCCTTGTGAACCCCTTTAGCTTGGAAGAGGTGAAATGGGCAAATGGAGAATTCATGAATACTGCTTCTGGCCTTTTTGGAGCACTCTGTGCAGAAAAGGAAGGAGCCAGCTATTGAAACAGCAAAACATAGGAAGCTGCCTTGTCCACTTAGCTCAGTGCTGCTGACACTGGCTGGCAGCTGCCGTCCAGGGGTTCAGGTAGCCCAACCTGGAGATGTCAGGTACTGAATCTGGGACCTCCTGCTTGCAAGGCAGATGCTCGGCCAATGAGCGATTGCCCTCATCATTTTACTAATACGTAAATAACTGAGCTGCCTAAACACTTTTGGGTGGTTTGAAGCAAGTGGAGAGATAGCTCCAGTACTTTGGCCACCTCATGAGAAGAGAAGACTCCCTGGAAAAGACCCTGATGTTGGGAAAGATGGAGGGCACAAGGAGAAGGGGACGACAGAGGACGAGATGGTTGGACAGAGTTCTCGAAGCTACTAACATGAGTCTGACCAAACTGCGGGAGGCAGTGGAAGACAGGAGTGCCTGGCGTGCTCTGGTCCATGGGGTCACGAAGAGTCGGACACGACTAAACGACTAAACAACAACAAATAACAGAGCTGCCTAAACACTTTTGGGTGGCTTGAAGCAAGTGGAGAGATAGCTCTACCACTGAGCTTCGGTCCTTTCCTTAAAATAAAGTAAGGTTCTAATCCTCAGTATTCAGAATAAAGGGCTGATTTCCATAAGAATGTAGGAAGTTGCCTTAGTCTTAACCAGACCATCAGTAAAGCTGTGCTTTCCGGGGCTGATAGGAGTTGTAGTCCAAAACATCCAGAGGGCACCACATTGCCAAAGGCTGGCTTATTGGATGAAAAACCTTTTGGCTGATGAATAGTGTTCATTAATATAACTACCTACAAACCTTAGATGAGACTTTCCTCTGCATCTCTTGTTGCAGATATTAATATTGTTGCAGTTTGAAGCAACTGGAAGCATAAGAACTGACTCCTTTTGGAATAAATCATTGCCCAGACCCATAAAAATATTATTTAAACTTTTACTGGCAGAACTCATTAAAATGAAACAGAATACATCAAATGTTATGTCCAAAATATGCATACAATGTCTTGTGCTGTCCAGTACAGGCTCAGCATCTCAGAAAATATGAAATAACCCAAAGAGACCTAAAAGCAAAGGTCTGTCTCTCCACAGCCAAAACAGCCAAACAATTCCAGCCTCCAGGCTGTTTACTCTCCCTTAAGGAGAGCTTCATTTTACATCTTCACTCCACTGAGTTTAGAAGACAAAGACTCAAAGGCAACTCCCTTCAAAATGGAGATTCGCAACCCAGTACCTCTCATATGATCTAAGGTTACAACACTCAAATGTTAGCTACCAGAGAGACAACCATCAGTTAATTAATCATTAACTTAGCAAGAGTGCAAAGTGCTCTCCTTGGTTTCAGTATAGCCTCATGGTGAAACCCTATGTTAAACCTTCAGCGATATACCTTTAGCTATGGTTTCCATATTTCAAAGTGAAAATACGGACAGAAAATTTGTTGAGCTTCTTTCTTTTTTGGGGGAGGGGAGGGTTGGCGGCTAAGTTGTTGACCTTTTTTTTAAAGAACACAACAACAACAACAACAACAACAACTCTTTATTATGGTCGTAGACCAGCATAAGAAGGGAGGGGCTATTTTTTTTAGCTTTTGGGCTATTTTTATGGATAACTGGCAAAAAAATGGCACTGCTTACATGGGCTGCCACACAATCAGGATTTTCCCAGGCATTCTTACTGATTTATGCCCAGACACTGTATTCTGGATATGCCCAGGAAATTCCTGACTTGTGCTAACCCTACCTTAAACCATTCTTCATTTCTGTGTCAATTAAACCATTACCCTTAACACCTCACACCCAGCAAGGTATACCTATTCTGAGGCTTGCCTGCTGGGACACATACCTATATAATCTAAAACAGTGGTGAGAGAATTCTCTCAGCTAGGGGGCCTCATTCCCTTCCAGGTGACCTTCTAAGTGCCACGTGCCAATGGTGGGCGGGACTAGAGGCAAAAGTGGGCGGAGCAACTTTTGTATGGTAGGGTAGTTCCTACACTTTCGCACACATACCCTGCTCTTTCCTCCACCCAAGCTATAAGGAGGCTTTATCAGAGTTCAAGGGGACATCACAGCCAAGCAAAACTACCAGAGGTGTGAAGGAGGACCAGTGAGGGGTGTGGCGTGGGGGGAGTCCCAAGGAGCAGATAGAGAGGCGGGGGGGGGGGTTGTGTCTGCATGTGGACTCCTGGCCTGAGATTCTCCCCCTCTGATCTAAAAACAAAGAGCCCTTTTCGTCATTCTCCTGGGCCGTTGTCCTATTTGCATGCAGATTTAATCAACCGGTTAATCCACCGAAAACCATGCAATTAATCCGCAAAGATGCCTTTCGCCTAATTGCTTTTAAAGATGTGGTTTTGACTATATTTATAGCGCAGTTTGGAAAACTTCCTTCCATTCGGCTCCGTTCCCCGTCCTGACTTTGACAAGCCCAAGCTAACTATGACAAAGGCTTAACATCTGTCGTTCTCTGTGTGCTGGCATCTTGTCTGTGACAAAAGGGAAATTAGCCAAAGAGAGAGAGAGAGAAGGATCCATTTCCAAGTCATTATTCCCGAAGCCAACAAGGTTGTAGGGCGGTCCTGCCCACATTCTGCAGGAAGCGAGATACAGCCTCCGTTTCCAGCCAAGGCGAGAGAGGGGGAGAGAGAGAGAGAGAAAGGAAAAGGAGAAGGAAAAGGAAAAGGAAAAGAAGGTTTTCATAACCACACGGTTCGATTAATGTGTCTCATTTCACTGCCTGGCTTGAATATTAAACAGAGAACCACCTCGAAAAGTCCTGGAAAGAGGGGAAGCTACGAGCAATTAAACATCATGGGTGATAAAGTACAAATATTGCCAAAGAATATTTGATTGGTGGTTTGGTAAATTAGGGTTGTGAAATTAATAGACGGAGCGAATCCGGAGGCACATAATACCGTTCGGCATTTAGGCAAGTGTTTTACACAGGCAAGCGTTTCATGGGATCTGCACGGCGAAATTAATTTCACTTGGCTGGGTGGGTGAGCACACGGGGGGGGGGGTGCTGGTTGCAAGGATTGGGAGCCCCCAGGGCAGGGGGTGGGGGGAGGGAGACTTGGCTTCAGAGTTGAAAAGCAGGTACTGGGAGCGTGGCGGGTTTGCAAGGAGAATGAGAAGATCCTGCAAAGCAGGTGACAGGGAACCATAAGCCCTCCAGATGCTGCTGGGTGGACTACAACTCCCATCAGCCCCAGCAAGCACGGATGATAGCCAGTTAAGCTATGGAACTCACTCTTGCAGGAAGCACTGATGGCCAGCAACTTGGATGGCTTTAAAAGAGGATTGGACAAATTTGTGTAGAAGAGAGCTATGGAGGGCTGCCAGCCAGAATAGCTATGCTCTTCCTCTATGGTCAGAGGCAGGAATGCTTCTGAGGACCAGTTGCTGGAAGCCACAGGAGGGTTCTTGTGCCCAGTTCCTGCTTCAGAGTTTCCCTTTGGAAACTGGCAACTTTGATAACAGGATGCTGGACTTGATGGACCTGATCCAGTAGGCTCTTCTTATGATCTCACATAATTCAGAAGCATCCCGAGGGCCAAAGGATCCCCACATCTGCTGGAGGGCCACAGATCAAGGGTGGGAGAACACTCATCAGACTTCCTCATTTGCCCTTTGTAGCAATTTTGGCCAAATGGCCTTCCCTACATGTGCTGTCATATATGATGTCAGGTGTGGGCCAGGTAAAGATTCAGCTGGGCCAGTAGGGGTTTCCAGGCACTGCTGATCAACTGATAAGCAACGACAACCAGCTGATCGCCAACGCAGGCAAAACAGGCCACTTGATGCCATCAAGATGGACAGAGGGCAGGCCTTACGCATTGTCCTTCTATCTTGTATCTTCAAGGACAGACTAGGGGCTTTTTGAACGTCAGCTGAAAAGTTTGGAAGTGGTAGCTGGACTTGTCCATTCATCTAGCTCATTATTGTCTACACTGACAGGCAGAGGCTCTCCTGGATTCCAGACAGGGAGACATCCCCATCCTTACCTGGAGAAGTCAATGATTGAATCTGGTACCTTCTGCAGGCAAGGCAGATGTTGGACCACTGAGCTATGGTCCTTCATTATACTACATCAGACCGTTGGTCCATCCAGTTTTGTCTTGTCAACAATGGCTGGCGGAGTCTGTGCAGGGATTCAGGTAGAGGCCCTACCTGGAGATGCCAAGGATTGAATCTGCATGCAAAGCAGATGCTCTTCCATTGAGCTACATCCCTTTACTATACTGAGTCGCACCCATCTAGCTCAGTATTGTCAGCGCTGACAATATTCTCCAGGGTTTCAGGCAAGGGGCATTTCTGGTTCTACCTGGAGATGCAGGGGATTGGACTGGGGATCTTCTGCATGCGGCGAAAATGCCCTGCCACTCAGCTATGGCCCTTCCAAGTTCAGGGAAGAGGCTTGCAATACCCTTGAGAGGAACAGGCTCCCCCTTCCCTGCCCTCCATGGCAACAGCCCTTTGTGAAGCTGGATAAATGAGTTAAAAGCAAGCAAGCAAAGGTGCCGTTATACAAGGACATGCATCGTCCACGGGGCACCTTCAGTCCTGTTCAAGAGTCTGCTGGTGCAGGGGAGGCAGGTGGCACTGAGCAGACTGTGAAACCAGGCGGGGAGACAGGACAATGGTGGAATTAATGAGGAGATCGATGTGGGGGCTGGAGCATTGCCAGCCTCTGAGATGTGCACCACAGCCTGCGTCAGTGTCCGAGTCCGTGGGACTCGCTCAGAGAACCTTGCGTAGGAAACACTTCCCTGTCCCTGCTTCGTAGGTACTTGGAACTGGGCCCAGAAACAAACGGGCAGCCTGTGATTGTTAACCAAAACTTTGCAGTTCTCTGCACAGTGGCGTGAAACCCGGACGCAACTAGCAGTTGCATTTGCCCCCAGAACACTGTGTGCATCCTAGGACTAGCTCTGGAAGGTGTCTAGGTTGGGCATTTGCCCCAAAGAGGGTCTACCCCAGCCCTGGCAGTGCCACTCCTTCCCTTCTAGTTGCCACAGAGTATCCAAGACGATCTGATGCAGCCGGGGTGGATTCTCAGCTTGTATGTCTCACCCTCTTGCAGGTTAGGAGTGTCCATTGAAGGTGCCATTTCCATGGGCCCCCAGAATTATGGAACCAGTACCAGAAATGTGCATGCATGCACAGATGCCATGCTGGCTGGGGAAGGTCTATAGCTCTGTTGGAGGAGCATCTGCTTGGCATGTAGAAGGTCCTGGGTTGAACCCCCGACATCTCCTGGCAGGACAGGGAGAGACTCCCTGTCTGAAATTACAGATGGTCACTGCCAGTAAGTGCAGAGAGCTGGATAAACCATTGCCCTCACTGAGTACATTGTGGTCTTCTCTGCCTTGCCCTCAGGACTCTTCCTAGGCCACACCCTCTCTGCAGGCCACACCCCCTCTTCCTAGGCCACACCCATCACTGACCCTACTTCACACACTTCGGGGGAATGTTTTTGCCTGGCTGGAATGTGCCCTTGAACTCTGACAATACCACTTGCTTGCCTGGAAGGAGCATAGAATCACAGAACTGTAGAGTTGGAAAAGATCCATATGATCATCTAGTCCAGTGGTTCTCAACCTGTGGGTCCCCACGTGTTGTTGGACTACAACTCCCATCATCCCTGACCACTGGTCATGCTGGCTAGGAATGATGGGAGTTGTAGTCCAACAACATCTGGGGACCCACAGGTTGAGAAGCACTGATCTAGTCTGACCACCTGCAATGCAGGAATGAATATGCAACTGTCCCAAATGGGGATCGAATCTGCAGCCTTGGCATTATCAGCACCATGCTCTAACTAAATGAGTTACCCAGGGTTGCTTTAAACGAGCCTACTGTACAAAAGTCAAATTGCCACCCCATTGCTCTGGCTGCTTTTGCTTCCGGCTCTGCAGACCACTTGCATGTGGCCCCCAAGAGGTTGTCCTTGGGATTCCCCTCTCTTCTCTACTGCATCTGACAGCAGCCTTACCTCTCAGGGTTGAGAGATTTGGAGCACAGCCCCATATGACAACTGTAGCCTTCAGGAAAGTCCCTTTCTAAGTTAAACAGCACCTTGATTTGAGCCTGGGAAGCAAGCCCCCTTCTCTCCATCTCAGCCCACCTGGGCAAAAACTCACTACAGTCGTCCCTCTACTTACGTATCCCTCTGGATACGGAATCTTTGAGTTATGGCCACGGCAAACCCGGAAGTATATACTTCTGGGTTTTGCCGCGCAAGCATGTGCAGAAGCGCTTTGTGCGCCTTGTGCGTTTGCAGAAGCACTCAATTGTGCTGTGCGCATGCACAGAAACATGCCTCTATTTACGTAATTTTCAGGGTGCGAATGGACCCCTGGAACGAATTAAGTTTGTATCTGGAGGGTCCACTGTACTTCTATGTGTTCTTAAGATAAACAGGACCATTTCCTACCTCCCTGTCTTTTCATCAGACCTTCCTGTACTCCTCAAAGCGGTATTCTCTTTGATGCTGTGTCCAGGCTTCTGAGGTGCCTGTGGCCCAAAGGGCATTATCAAAGACATTCTGGAAGTATAGTGTGTCTTCAGTTGGATTGCCAAACTCTGGTGCAAAAAAGAGATCACTTGGGGGTTGTGCACAACTTGATGCCACAGCCTTTGAAGCAAAGAGATGAAAGGGAAGCTTGAGCACAACTGCTGATCCCAGGAACATAAGAATGTTATATGAGCACTTTCCCCACCTGCAATCCCCAGTAACTGGTATTCAGAGCCCTCCTACCTCCAGCTCTGGAAGCTGGACATAACGATCCTGGCTAGTAGCCATCAATAGCTTTATCCTCTATGAGTTTGTCTAATCCCCTATTAAAGCCATCCATAAGAATGTGATAAAAGTCTCACTGGATCAGGACAAAGGTCCATCCAGCCCAGTATCCTGTTCTCACAGATGTCCCAAAGGGAAGCTCAGATGCTGGACCACTCTCTCCCCAGTTGCAATTTCTAGCAACTGGTGTTGAAAGGCAATGCTGAGCTAGATGGACTCAGCATAAGGCACTTTCCTGTGTCCCAAATCAGCCTTCCCCATGGTGGTTGTTGCATCCCATAAGAACCCTGCTGGATCAGGCCCAAGACCCAATTATTCCAACATCCAGTTCACACAAACACCAGGAAATAGTGTTATGCCTGAACTACTCATCCCTTCTCTTATGTGTTGTGACAGAACACTTCTGGGTTTTGTCAAACCACTCTTTCCCATTACACCCAAACCAGGAAACTACGGATAGCTGAAAAGCAGAACCAGAGCACAGAAGGTCTCTCCCCATTTGTGATTCCCAGCAGCTGATACTCAGGGGCATTCTGGCTCCAACAGAGTAGGTTGAATGTAGTCATTGCAGCTGGTAGCTATTGATAACCTTCCCCTCCATGCATTTGTTTTATCCTCTTTTAAATCCACCCAAGTAGGTGGCTGTTGCTCCCTCTTGTGGTAGACAATTCCATAGTTGTAACTCTGTGCTGTGCGAAGATGCTCTTCCTTTTGTCTTTCATGAATTTTCCGATATTCCGCTTCAGTAGAAGTCAGAAGTCTGGACCAAAGGAGAAAGCAAGATGCAGGACCAAGGAGCAACCACTGATACAGGAAAACACTGGAGATCAGGAAGATCTGCTTGGTCAAGCAAGGCTCAGTTGGAGCAAGAAGTCCTCTTATGCTAGTTCCTGCACAGGGGGCTCCAGTGGCCAGCTTGGATCAGCAGAGTCAGTCTAGGACCTGAAGGTACCTCCTAGAAAAGGCTACCAATGTAGCCCAAAGGTTCATCACATGGGGGAGCTGTACAGAAATTTAGCAGTTATGGAACTCTGACACACAGCTGAGAACTGTGGGGCGTAGTCTAGAGGTGTGGCTTTCCAGAGGTTGCTGAACTACAACTCCCATCATTCTTGTCATTGGCTATGCTTGCTGGGGCTGATGGAAGCTGTAGTTTAGCAACCTCTGAAGGGTCCAATGCTCTGGAGCAGCCTTTCTCAATCTGTGGGTCCCCAGATGTTGTTGAACTACAACTCCCATCACCCCTAGCTAGCAAGGCCAGAGTTCAGGGATGATGGGAGTTGTAGTCCAACAACATCTGGGGACCCACAGGTTGAGAACTGCTGCTCTAGAGGCTTTCTGGACTTCATTGTTGCTCCATGTGAATTGGGATTATGCCCGAGAACATTGATTGGCCACTGGTGGGTTTGGACTGATCTAAGGTGGGCCACAACAGCAGCACAACCAACATACAAAGAGATGGCAAAAATGAGTCCCCAAATGTATGGAATTGCATACTCTGCAAGCGTTCGGGGAAACAAGGGAGATCCTGTTTTTCCCTACAATAGCAAGGCAGTCATTTCCCTCCCACAGACACACTTTACGCAGGAAGGTTGACTTTCAATGTCTTTGTGAGACATCTGTCTTTACAAGGAATCTCACCTAACATTACTGTTTTGAGAAATCCAATTTAAGCTTACAAGGAGTCTCAAAAGCCCCCTGAACCTAGTTGGAAAACCTCCATCCTATGACACTGATCCATCCACTGTATTCTTCCCAGAGTCCCTCCAGAATCTAAGAGCATTGTAAATCCAGCTCTCCTGATACTGACGTCTCTGAGGCACTCAGACACCCCCTCCCTTCGCACACAGCAAGGGAGTGATCACCACCTGCCGACAGAAGTCAATCAAGGAGCCAGATATGAATTAAGTGGACCATGTCCCCAAAGCTGGCTATTGAGGAGGTCTGCAAAGTCCTCCGGAGCCTGACGCATAAAAATGCATTCATTATACATTTGGCATGCTAGCAAGTCATGGCTTGATGGTGGGAAGCATAATCGGTGCCTCCGGGGGTTCCAGTGGCTCATCAACACACCTCGAGATGATTCAAGATGTGAAGTTCAAATGTGAAATGCACATTATTATTTTTTTAATGGACAGGTACTGCAGACCGACTCCCAGCTCAGGATTTCAACACCCTCTTCAATTTCAGTCAAGTGGAAACAGGCACATTAAATACACACACACACACACACACACACACACACACACACACACTGTGTGTGTGTGTGTGTGTGTGTGTGTGCGTGAAAGAGGGAGAGAGAGAGAGTTATGGTTCGGGCAAAGTGAGATGACCTTTCCTGGAAGCTCTTGTTTTCCCAGCAGGCATGCACATTTAGGGAGATGCTTCCTCAATGGCATATACAGTGGTGCCTCAGGTTACATACGCTTCAGGTTACAGACGCTTCAGGTTACAGACTCCGCTACCCCAGAAATAGTGCTTCAGGTTAAGAACTTTGCTTCAGGATGAGAACAGAAATTGTGCTCCGGCGGCGCAGCGGTAGCAGGAGGAGGCCCCATTAGCTAAAGTGGTGCTTCAGGTTAAGAACAGTTTCAGGTTAAGTACTGACCTCCGGAACGAATTAAGTACTTAACCCGAGCTACCACTGTAGTTAAGACTATGGAACTCGCTCCAACAGGAGGCAGTGATGTCCACCAACTTGGATGGCTTTGAAAGAAGATTAGACAAATTCACGGAAGGCTCTCAAGGGCTGCTAGCCACAATGACTTTGCTCTCCTTCCACAGCAGGAGGCAGTAATGCTTCCCAATGCCAGTTACTGGAAGTCACAGGAGCAACAAGTTGCTGGCTAATTTATTTATGTACACGACGACAGCAGCACAAATATTGTGTGCCCAAAGATGGAAAGAAGGAGAGGATCCAGCAAAGGAAGATTGGCTTTTGGCAATGATGGAGTACTGGCAGAACTGGCAAGATGAAGAGCAAAGGTTGGAGACCAAAACGATGAAAAATTCATTGAGGACTGGAAACCTTTTATTGACCTTGACAGATTAGAGAACTGGGCAAAAACAAACAAGATGAATTTTAACAGGGAGAAATGTAAAGTATTGCACTTGGGCAAAAAAAAAAATGAGAGGCACAAATACAAGATGGGTGACACCTGGCTTGAGAGCAGTACATGTGAAAAGGATCTAGGAGTCTTGGTTGACCACAAACTTGACATGAGCCAACAGTGTGACGCGGCAGCTAAAAAAGCCAATGCAATTCTGGGCGGCAGCTAAAAAAGCCAATGCAATTCTGGGCTGTAGGAGTATAGCATCTAGATCAAGGGAAGTAATAGTGCCACTGTATTCTGCTCTGGTCAGACCTCACCTGGAGTACTGTGTCCAGTTCTGGGCACCACAGTTCAAGAAGGACACTGACAAACTGGAACGTGTCCAGAGGAGGGCAACCAAAATGGTCAAAGGCCTGGAAACGATGCCTTATGAGGAATGGCTAAGGAAGCTGGGCATGTTTAGCCTGGAGAAGAGGAGATTAAGGGGTGATATGATAGCCATGTTCAAATATATAAAAGGATGTCACATAGAGGAGGGAGAAAGGTTGTTTTCTGCTGCTCCAGAGAAGCGGACACGGAGCAATGGATCCAAACTACAAGAAAGAAGATTCCACCTAAACATTAGGAAGAACTTCCTGACAGTAAGAGCTGTTCGACAGTGGAATTTGCTGCCAAGGAGTGTGGTGGAGTCTCCTTCTTTGGAGGTCTTTAAGCAGAGGCTTGACAACCATATGTTAGGAGTGCTCTGATGGTGTTTCCTGCTTGGCAGGGGGTTGGACTCGATGGCCCTTGTGGTCTCTTCCAACTCTATGATTCTATGATTCTATGAGTATTTCAAGAGCTATTATAGTGAGATGAAAATATGAGCAGGGCTTGAAATGTGAGCAACAGTGTGAATTATTAAGATAAATAGGTTAAATTGAGTGTATTAAATAATATAGGCAAAATATGCAGCGTTCAAGGGTAAATATGGAAACCACAGGAGGGGAGGGCGGGAAGTCAATTGATAAAGTGACTTATAGTTTATGTTAAAATTTGAAAAGTTTTTTTTTCTTTGTGAAAAATTAATAAATAAGCTTTTTAAAAAATCATGGAGAAGAGGGCTATTGATGGCTTCTAGACATAATGGCTATGCTCCACACCACCACAGTTGAAAGCAAAAATGTTTACCAGTTGTTGGAAACCACAGGATAGGAGAGAGCTCTTGTGCTTGAGTCCTGCTTTCTGGTCTCCCACTGGCATCTGGTTGGCCACTGTGAGAACAGGATGCTGGACTAGACGGACCATTGGCTCTCCCTCTACCAGGCTCTTCTCATGTTCTTAGATCATAGAGTCCAAAAGCTGGAGAAAGCTGTGAATTATAATTGTTTAATTGCACACGGAACTGGAGAAATGCCTGCATGTATATCGCTGAAGGGTTTAATACTGGCAAAATTCCATTGAAGCATACTGAAGCTCTCTGAGCTCTAACAGTTTGATAATTCACTGTTGATGTTCTTTGCTTGGTCTCACATGAGTGTTTAACCCTAAATCATGTGAGTAGAGCATTCAGTTGCAAATCTCCATCTTGAAGGGAGTTGTCTGCTAGTTTTTCTCTGTGGCTGTAAAGACCAATAGGGGGAAAAACATGTTTTGTTGCAGCTGGAGCAGATGAAGGCATCTGGTTGTGCTGTTGCAGGTGCACAATGGTGTTTCTTCTCTCTGTGCTCCTCCCAGTGGTCATTTCGCCTCTGGTCACTGTGATAGATAGACGACTTGACCTCCTGTCGCCTGGCACTTTGATTGTCTGCAAGGGATGGTAGGGTTGATGTTGCTAGCCTTTATGTCCTGTTTGCAGACATCTTGTAACACAGAGTTGGTCTGCCAAATTGGTTACCCAAATTCTGTTACCCAAAATTCTCCTGACACAGCACATATGGAAGGCATTGAGGCGTCACTCCTGACAGTTGTAAGTTGCCCACAACTCACTTCCATAAAGTGGCATGCTCAACACACAAGCCTGGTAGATCTTCCTCTTAGTATTGGACGTTAGCATCACATTATTATTATTATTTCTTACCCATCCTTCACTCTAAGGTCCAAAGGCATGGGACAGCACTTTAAAGTTCAATATTAAAGACAGTTTGAAAGAAATTACAGTCACAGAAATAAAGTGGGACCTGAAAATGTATATCTCAAGTGGCAAAGGCCAGGGTAAAGAGGTGAGTCTTTGGCATACAACAGGAGCAATATAATGAAGGCGGCCGGACACACCATTATGGGGAAGGAGTTCCACAACTTAGGGGCTGCCACAAAGAAGGCCCTCTCCTAGGCCACCTGTCAACAGATACCTGAGGGTAGAGGGACTACTAAGAGGATCCCCCCACAGCCAGGGAAGGAAGGGGTCTTTCAGGTGTTTGGGGCCTGAGTCACTTGGGGCTTTAAACACCATAGTGATTACCTTGAATTGGTTCCGGAAATGAACTGGCAACCAATACAGCTGTTTCAAAACAGGGGTTAGATGAGTTCTCCAAAACTAATTAAAAGCACCTTGGGTAGCAGAGCTGGGAAATACCTCTGGCTGAGACTGAAGTGTTTCTGTGAGTCAGAGCAGCCAGTGCCGGTCTCAGTGAATCACTGGCTTGACTCAGCCTAAAGCAGCTTCATCTGTTACTGTGCTACAGTACATGCGAAAGGT